>NC_057948.1:15826187-15991187 GCF_018555375.3 Anguilla rostrata
AAAAAAATCAGGGGCGAAGCAGAGATAAGTCGACCTTAACATATAAAGGGACAAGATGCCTATACCCATATATCAATTATTCTCACGATCATGAGGAGATGATTTGACTGCGGGTAGAGCCCCCAGTCTTCCCGCACCCCCTCCCCCCCTCGCTCCTTGGCGGTGCCTTTTTCAAATGCAGACGTGCGTGGTTTTGATAGGACTCCATACGGCCCGCTATCTGTCAAGGGCTTTCGGGTTTCCTCTGAGACACGGACATGCCTCTCAGATTGCTGCCACTGACGACGGGGGATATTTACAATATGTTTTCAAAGAGAGCGAGCTTGATTTGAACGATAGGAAGAGACGTTAATCTCCACAGATATGGTCTTAAAGGCACATTCGTTTTGACACCAAAGCCCCTCCCGACCACAGAAACCGTCCTGATGAATCCTCAGCTGCATCAAGGATGAAGACTATTTATATATGTAAAAAATACTGTACTGGAGAGTTTAAACACCTGGCATTTGCTTAATATGAACACACCTCTGAACGCACTGCATTGCGTAGACTATTTTTACACTTTTGTGTGTTTTCAAACATCATTTCCAACATGAAATGCATGGCTTCTTATATAGAAATACTGGGAAAAAATACAACAATCAAGCCATAGAGAAAAATCTGAAGCACCTCATGTTGAGACAGCATATTGAAGCAGTCAGTTTAAAAATGGCATGCAATACTTTTTACACATACAAAAAAACAGTATATGTTTTTATCTGTATATAGCATATATGTGTGTGGCTACTGATGCCAGCAAAATCTCTCTCAGAAATGGGCTTGAATGTGAATGTGTGTTCACACTTACCATTATGTTACCACTTATCATCCACTATTCAGAGGTTGATTTAATGGGTTATCTAACACATACAAAAATATTTAATTGGAAGATTATACTTGCCCATCATGAGAATTTTTTTAACTGTTTAAAATGTTAGTATCCACTTAAAACACTTTGAAAGTGAAGTTCTTTTGTGAGGTTCATTTGATTGCCATTTTCTCAGCAGTCCTTTGGAGAATTACCTTTGTTTTGATATTTTGTGTGATTCTATAATAATGCCAACTTTGAAACAAAGGGGAATGGATAGGGTTCTCTGTTCTTTTATGTCAAATTTAAGCCTTTTTAGTTTCTTATAGTCTGAGCTGTGACAAGCGGACTGTGGGTTAAAAATGCTAAACAATCCCTTGGGATATTACAACATACTCCCAAGGGTACAATAACATATTGTTACAGGGGAGAGGGAGAGAGATGGAGGGAGGGAGGGAGGGAGGGAGAGAGAGAGAGAGAGAGAGAGAGAGAGAGAGAGAGAGAGAGAGAGAGAGAGAGAGAGAGAGAGAGAGAGAGAGAGAGAGAGAGAGAGAGAGAGAGAGAGAGAGAGAGAGAGAGAGAGAGAGATACTAAAAGGGAAAATGAATTGGTCAGACAGCAACAACAGACTGCTGGGCGAGATGTCCCTGGGTGCTGCTGTGTGCTGAAGAAGAGAGCCCCTGTCCTGCAGGGCAGGTCTAAGATTTCAGCGCGATTAGATTGTGAGGGATATGGAGATGTTCTAAGGCAGCATTAGTAATTAATCACACAGAGGCAAGGGATTACCACTTTCACTGTCTGGGCATAGGATTTCACATTTCATCTGCTCAGTGACATTATTATTATTATTATTATTATTATTATTATTATTATTATCATTATTATTAATAATAATAATAATAATAATGATAATAATAAATAAAATAATAAGAATACTCTGGGTTTAAGAGGCAAATCCTTTCCTTTGAAGGGATTGTTACTCAACATATAATGAGCTTCATTTCTCTGCCAATGTCTGTAAAGCTCAACATGTTCCACTGCTATAGGAGGGGGATCCACTAAAAATGAACAACCTACACTTAAAACCGCCCTTAGACAGATTTCCTTTTTTGTGCTATGAATAAATTCAGTATGTCCCGGACATGAAAATGTCAAATACCTAAAATACACCTAGGCTAAATAGCGTATTAATTTTTAATGCCCGCTCATCCTATGCTGCTATTCTCATATCTACCCTGTCTGCCAACAGCTGTTGCAGTCTCCCTCATTGGGAATTTATCATCTATCCATAAGAATGGGGAGTAACGTTCTTAAGGCACAGATCTGCTTCATCTACATCTCAAAACCTTTCCCCATAGCTTGTCTTCCTTTTTTGTTGAGGTGTTGGTTTGTGGGAGCATTTCACACTTTTACAAGTTTAAAAACAACCCTTTTGGCACAACACATAACTGGTCACAGCCATGACTTTGAATTAAGATGTGACTATTTCTGTAGTCCTTAAACTACTGACATCACATTAACAGATTTAGATTATTTCTGGGGAGAATCATGCCATGTGAGTATGTGAACAAATTAGAATTGCACTAAAAAATCACTGCAATGTAAGGAGAGATCGGTGCTCAGGACACAGTCAGCAAGGCCAGGAATCTTGTGGCCCTTCTTACCTTAACACACCAACTGCATACTTGTGTGAGGCCAGTCAGGGTAAAGAGACAGGTTAGAGTGCCCAGGCAGCCCAGTGTGGATGGCACTGAGGGGTGGCTAAGAGGGGGTCCTGGTTCCCTGCTATTAAAGAAAGGGAGCGAGAGATAGAGAGAGAGGGAGAGGGAGAGAGAGAGAGAGAGAGAGGGAGAGAGAGAGAGAGAGAGAGAGAGAGGGAGAGAGGGAGGGAAGGGGGGGAGGGGGCAGAGAGATGATGTCAAGTGAAATGTAACAAATTCACTGAATTGCAGCAATACGCAGAGGTCAAGGAAATTCAACTGAAAAGGTTAAAGATGAAATCAGACTCCCGCCATGCAGCGGGATGAAAATCTATCCCCCAAAGCAAGGCCACTGGTGACGCGCTGCAGACAAGAAGCTAAATACTGCAGAGCACTGTGGGATCTTTCATTTTCATCCGATCAATAAGGGCTTATATTTATCAGGATTCCAAGCAGCTGCCACTACTGACAGCCCCCACTTTATTCTCTCACTTCTCGGCGCACTAAATCAGCCTCGTCCAGCAGACAGAAGACGCGGGGCCTTCGCTGCTATTTACACCTCCAGTCACAATTCCATTAAGGGCTCCTTTTTTTGTTACAGAAACACGGGCTCTTATTGCTATATTGGCAGACGCGGCCGGCTCTCTTACGGCCTTTCATTCCCGCTGGCGGACCGGTTTCCACGCCGAAGTCGCGCATCGACTCGGGCGCCGCCCTTCCAAACGCTTCCGCGCCCCGTCACATATTTAAGATGTTTTCTTTTGTTCGGCCTTCGCGGCGAACGAGTGGGGGAAAAAAAGGCAGAGGATATATAAAGAGAAGAGCTAAAATTGCTCCATCTCTAATCATCTGTACAACAATATTTGCTATCAGGCATTCTAAATAGATTATCACTGGTCCATCTGTGTCATTATTGATTTATAAGGCTTTAAGCTGCTTTAGAAAGGGAAGCTTTCCCACAATAGTACAAGGATTCTTGTAGAAATCAGAGGCGTAGTAACACAAAAATGATTCGCTTTTGCCATACCTCTCTTTAAAAGGCACCTGGAGACATTTTATCACATAAAAACAGAAGAAAACGCTTTGGTGGGATACATCACATACTAAGTGATCTATGTTTGAAAGGCCATGTACTATGCCAACATGTCCAAGCAGCTACTTTACATATAATTCACTTGCATATGTCTATTAACCCAGGAAATGTAAAATGCAACTAAAACTCCAAACAGATATGTGCTACACGGTAACTGGAAAGTAACCCACAGAGTTTTTTATTCTGAGAGAACAGCCATAGGTGCCATTTCTAGATGCTCGATACAAGAAATTAACATACAGTAGGATGGGTTCAGGCCCTAGTAACTACAACTAGTACTATGAATGTGCAATTTTGTGTTTTTCTTTTTTACAGCGAGTTTGGGAGGAGGGGAGGAAATGGGAAGAAAAAAAACACAAAAACAAGGGACATCATTAACATATGAATACTATATGCAAATGGTTAGGGAAGAGCAGATGTTGGTGCATTTAATTGACCTATATGTGAATTGCATCCAAACCTTTAACTCTGTTAGTACACTGGTGCACAGTAGTTGTGCTTCCAGTTACAGACATACACGACAACACAAACAAAAAACTGAGAGAGAGAGAGAGAGAGAGAGAGAGAGAGAGAGACAGAGAGAGAGAGAGGAGAAAGAGAGAGAGGAACAGAAAGAAGGAGATAGAGAGAAAGAGAGAGAGAAAGGAGAGGAAGTGTCTGGAGAGAGAGAGAGTGGCACTTGACAGGGGTGTTGTCAGGGCTCAGAAGAAGCCCAAACGAGGTCGCTGTCACCGTCATTCCTGTCATGTGCGTTCGCCTCATTATCGATGACATCATCATGTGGCTGTGTAAATCGATCACTTAATAGCATCTGGAGAATGCTGCATTGTGCGGTGCGTTAAAAAAAACTGTATTTATTCCTTTCTTCCTTCTCCTCCTCCTTTTTTCTTCCCTTTTCATTCCCTTTCCTCTCTGTCCCTTACCCGTCTGTATGGTAGAAATACCATACGTCTTAAGCTGAAATGTTTGCATGAGTGAATCATGAGAGACACAGATGCTATTTCAATCTGGGTGCTTTTATTTCCCCCTTCTTCTTCTGGGGAATGTCATTAAATTGTATTAAATAGCCTTTTGTCCAGAGGGCAAGGACCACCCGATATATGATAATGTATTAATGCCCCCGTGTTCTAGCCACTGAGCTGAAACATTTTAGGTCTGACAGAGGCGGCACAGCCATGGAGGACCATTGTGTGTGCACAGCTCGCTAACAACTGTGACACATACTAATAGAAACATACCTAATAAATTACAAGCTTTCAGGCTCTGGCAAGCTGACATTTTCTCTGCGAGCAGGACAATTTTATATTTGCTGCGCAGAAACCAAATTGCATCACACGGAGATGCCAGCGGATTAGCATAAAAATTAACACTTAAATTTCAGCTTATTGTCAACCCCTTTCCTTCTTCTCCTGCCACACAACAATCAATTCCTCTTATAAATCTGATTAGATTTCATGATGCTTATTATTCTAGGCATGTCCCTACACAGCATTCGCAAGCTTGAAGACTATTTGTTTAAATAGAATTAAGAAGCAGATAAATCTATAGGTGTCTCTCTCTAGCTCTCTTTCTCCCTTCCTGCCTCCCTCTCTCTCTCGCTCTCCCTCCCTCCTCTTAGTACCATCCTTCATCCGTTTCTCACACTGTAACATCGACAATTGATTACAAACACTAATTAACATACAAGAACGAAACTTGCAGTGTTTTACATTTAGATGATTTATTATTTACATATTTACCCAGAGCACCCTGTGTTTGCCATCCTCTCGTTTGCACTCGTATCAAGACACGCCACAGTATACGAAAATTGAAAAAAATAAATCTCAATAATACAAACCTGAAAATTTTGATACCATTTTGAATGGAAATCAAAAATGCTAAATTATATATTTGTTTAATGGGTGGCACTGGGCAAAAATCGAGAACTATTGATGGGAATCAGGCCATTTCTATTTGCTATTTTATCACATATACTACGCTTTTGTGTTTCTCTAGTAGCAGCTATGACTAAACAATAGTGATTCATTTCTAACATCAAATACCACTCTGTGTTTTATCAGTATGTTCGCAATCATCCTGAGGATAAAAGTAAAATCAAAATTCAATAGAGAATTTAATTATATACTGGTTACGGTTTTATCATTTTTCATATCAAATCAAGTAATCTTATAAACGACAAGACAAATATCCTATATTCATACTGAGTGAATATCCTTGCTTGGGTGTATATTTTATCCCCATACAGGAAATACCAATACTCTCTGCAAATGCATCCATTCTTTCTTAAGAGTTGTACTATATTTCTGATAGCATTAAGGTTTGCAAGAAAAAATAATAATGGAACTGCAAGAAAATTATTTCATTTTGGAAGGAGGTCTTCGGAAATTCTCTGCTACAGCAATTAAATCATCCTTAATATACCACGTTTGCAAACATCGTACGCACAGTAAACCCGCTGCATGCTGTGGTGGCTTGTGGGATTTTTCTATTTCTTTTTTTTTTTGTTTAGACAAATGGCATTTTATCCCATCCAGATGTCTTTAAGCACACTTTATCCAGCAATACTCTACAATCCAAGAAAAAAAAAATGTATCTAAACATGTATTCATAACCGAATTCCTCCCATGACCTTAAAATTGCCAAACACAGTTATTTCATGCATCCTACGCGAGTCAATTTTAAGGTAAGTTAATGTTAATCAGAAACAAAGGTTAGAGCTGTGGGTGTAATGTGATTAACTTTCGATGGCGTTCCCGTATTCAGCGAGCGTGTTTTGGGGGGCTCCAAGTGGAATGCGAGGCCCGCTTTTTTTTTTTTTTTCTTTCTTTCTATTTTTTTTTTTCTTCCGCTAGCGCGTTTAGCGTGAGCGTTGCCCACACGCAAGCAGCCAATGGAGCTGTACAGGGGCCGGGTGTTTAATAACTTGGTTAATGGAGCTGGATGGGCTGCCGTCCGCGATCCTCAGTGCAGGAGGAAGGCTGGGGAGGGAGAGAGAGCCAGTGATGTTATAAGTGGATAACAACAGCCCCTGCTATGCACCAGCAGAGGCATGGAATAATTTAAACCAGCCTAACCCCTATTCTTATGTTAACAGGGTGAAATGAAATGGGCCACCCAGTACTAAAAAACGTGGATCTGTGCTCTAGGAAAAATAATCTATCCTCACCTCCCTCCCCCCCATTTTTTTTCCCTTTTCTGATGTAACATATCACTGTTACTCTACATATAAGAGCTGTCTCAACTTCTATCCATACGTTTACTGCACTTTTGAATGTATTACTTTTCACACACTGTAAGAATAATAAATCGGGTGCTTAACTAAGCTATTTTCTGTCTGCAAAGCAGTACAATAGCGGGAGAGAGTTTTGAAAGTCTTTAAATTCAGAGTAAACATGGAGCCCTTTGTTGATGGTATAGCATTTTCCCCTAGCCTATTTTGTTTTTTCTTAAAACAAAACATCCTCTTCCAACATCTGAGAAGCACACCTCGCTGCTATTTTATAGGTTAAATCCCGCTGTATAGAAAGCAGTATCTTATAGCAGAGGTTTATTTTTATGAGTGTGCATAATTAACACAGCATGTCCTATCTTTCAGCCATCTAAGCTTTATTTAAACAACTTTTATTGTGAAATGTTTGCATTCTCAGCATTGGTGGCCCACACACAGATTATTATTTCATACCTCTTTAGGACATTCTGAAAAGTTTACACTCCGAGCAGTTATTGTTTTTGATTACAGCACTTTTTGGATGAACCCAACCCCCACCCCAACTCTCCATCTACCCCCTAACCCCACTGAGAACTGCTAAAAACATGTTTACAGAATCCAGTTGTAAACCTGCACTGGAAAAAAAACTGCAGCTTTTTTTTTTTACATATGATTTATATCATCAGGACTAAACAGTTTGTGCTAGACTGAGTCAGTCTGTTTAATTTTGCTGCGAGGGCCCCAGTTTTTTGTTCTGCGCTTTTTTTGTTGTTTTTCAGCAACGGGTTGCGGAATCTAAAATAAGTTAAGTGAGATGAAGACAAAATGTTTACATCTCATCACTCTGGCCGAGAAGCTGCTGCAGCAGCAGCCAGTAAACTCCAACGCTTTATAAATTACATTAGCGTTTTACTGTCCCATTAAACAGGAGACCATTAGGTGACCCTCACTGAAAAGTAGCGCAAAGGTCTATTGGAATCTGTCAGTCACAATATGCAAGAGCGTACGCATACACGTTGAGAAAACTTAAGCACTGGCTTCACAGTGTCCGGGTACAGATCAGGCTAAAGGTGCTCTGCAATGTGGATAGAGAGCACTACGCGAGTTGCGAGTGGACTCTTATAAGGTTTGAGTGACAGGGTTGACTTTAACTGGAGAGAAGGCAGACCACTGTCACATGGAGGAAGCATTTGTTAAAAGGGCTGGCCCACACCTGGCATACATTCTGTACTACAAGTGTCACAGGGTTTTCCCAGTAGGGTAATATTCTATTCGTAAAATCTGGGAAAAGAACTGAGATAAGAAAATTCTCATTGGCTCAATCTCCAGCAGAGGAACATCAATTGACTGTAGAAAATGTTAACAGTAAGGGTTAGTAACATATTTAAGACGTTCTGTCTGATTTCTCCAGTCTTAAATCTATGAAATCTCTATATTCAATTATATCAAAAAATTCTCTGGGTTTGAGTTTATTTTAATTCCTGCGGGGGGAATATGAATAATAAATTTAGGGGAAAATATGTCATTTACCTTTCACAGAGAAGTCAAAACCATAATATGTCCCAATTTACATTCTCTAATCCAATTTTTTATCCGTATAAAACATGAAGAGATCACTTGGATTAACCTTTTCTTTACAGGTTAGTTGTAAATGCTTACTTTTATGCCAATATGCATTATGTGCTGTATGAATCAGATGTACTTAAATTACCTAATGATTTCAAAAGTAACCACGTCTTTTATAGCAGTGATGTTAGCCTTTGCTAACCATTCACATGCAATATGCAACAAGAGGAACTTGGCATGAGTTTTCAGTGCCCTGTTGAGGGAAGTCTATGACACCCTTTCCTGGGTCCTGGGGCACACTCATCCAGACCTGAGAAAACCTATTTCGGCTGATAAATCTGAAAAGTAGTATCATTCAGTCTCTCGGCACTGCTGACAAGAGAGCACAGTTTGGTATCGAGCAGATGGGAGCTCTAAAGCCAGGCCTGTCATCTTTTGATTAAGAAAAGGAAATGATTTCACTTAAAAAATATCCCCCCCCTCCTCACGTTTCTGTACTTTCACACCCACCCCCCTGTTCTTTCCACTGCATCCTGTTCTATACACACTTGCTACAGTGGACATTGCAGTTACGCTGTTACCTTAGCAAACAATTTCCTCACCTGAAAATCTTAGCAGTGTCGTGACTGTTGATGTCATATATACCTTCACTATTGTCCTCAGAGTATACAACTTACCCTGATTATTTTAAACAAAAATTCTATTTTAAAATGAAATGAAGCACAAAAAAGCCAGGCTTCCACATTCTCAACAGCGTTCCTCAACTTGAGTTCAGTGCTGTGCCGGTTCACTGCACCATGGCATGCTAAAGAGGGATAGGTCGGTGGGAGTGGAAGAGAGTCCTCTGACTGATATGGCCAGATACACCGCCTGTATTCAACAGCTAGAGAAATAATAATATACATACATATACAGTGCAGTCTGTACGTATCTGGACAGTGACACAATTTTTGTTGTTTGGGTTCTCAACTCCAGCAAATTAGATTTGAAATGAAGCGATGGATATGAGGTTAAAGGGCAGATTGTCAGCTTGAATGAGAGGGTATTTACATCCATATAGTGAACTACGTAGAAATTACACCCCTATTTATGCACAGTCGCACCCCCCCCCCCCTTTGGAGAAGACCAAAAGTAACTGGACAATTGGCAGCTCAGCTGTTTCTTGGCCAGGTGTATTGTTGCATCATTAGTTCCTGCACAAGAAAACCAACAGAAGGCTGTTCTAGGTGCGCCATTTGCATTTTGAGTTTGTTGCTATTGTGTCTCAATATGAAATAAAAATGTCTATAAATAACATTTGTGTTCACAAAGTATGTACTGCACACTTAGCATAATGCATGCTGTTTAGTGCGCAAAGGATTTTTAGTACGCAATGGGCAGTATGCTAAAAGTAGCCTCCATACTGTTTTCCAATCTTACTGTGAAACTGTCGCAAGATGCTCTGCCCGTGCTCATGTGTTGTTTTTGTTGTTGAAGGAAATTGTCAGCGAAGTTGCACCTTGTTTTCAAAGCGAAGCTGCACGTCATATATACATGGGACCAAAATGGTTGTACTACCTGTAAAGTATGCTCCTGAATATACTCCGCAAAATGCCAGAAATAAGTATATTATCCTGAGATACACTACATTTAGAGAACATTTCACCTACTTAACAACTTTCTCAACCAGCGTACTCAACATGTATACTCAATTGCAAGCAAATGTGCTGATTCGGAAAAGACCCCAGTGCAATCCTTTCATGTCCGGTCTAAGTCCCACCCTCTGTAGTCTGCCGAACGCTAATGTTCGAGATGCCCCAACAGTCAGGACCAAACAGACCCCCGAAGGCACCAGATCTTGGCCCTGCGTGGCGTCCTGCAGGCGTGTTTGCGGACAGTCTCCTTGGCGACGTAAATGGATAGAGGCGAAGCATGCATCGGGAACGGTGCTGTTTTAATTTGAGCGGGGAAAACAGATCGAAGGGAACACCTGGCTGGTGTTGAGCAAGCACTATTCCACCAGAGTCGGTTGCACTGAAACAGGAACCGCCGCATGGATTCATATCGCCGATGCTTCGATCCACACAGCCCGCAAGCCGGCCATCGAGCTGCCATTCCTACTCCTGCCGGTCGCACCTTGTCAGTTCTCGACTGTTGCCATTGTCAGCATTTTTTACTGTCGGCAATGCCGAGTGCGCCGCAAGCAGCTACCCCGACGGCGGCAAAACGCCTTGAGAAGGAGTCGCTCGCCGAAAAGCCAAGTTTAACTGATCGAAAGGCATTCGTTTCCCACAGTGCAACTGTGCAATGTTAATTAATTACCCTCGTACTGACTCTGTGACTAAGCAGCGAGGAAGTAAAACTGCGAGCACGGAGGCCCGCTCTGCGTCCCTGTAGACGGCGAGTGGACAGTGCCACTGTGGGTTTTCTGAGTGGATCCACCTTGGACGCCGTTTCTCTGGAGAGCAGCGGGCTGCATGCTGCACACACTGGCTGCGCTCTGACACCGAGCCCATGCACGAGAGCGCTATCGATTGAACCTGGCTCCACTGCACTCTCACTGGTGTCATTCAAACCCTCTCAATTTTTAATCACTTGTTCAACACCAGACCCAGTCCCCCCCCATGGGGCCCCCAACATTCAGCATCAAATCTGAACGTGCACACACACACACACACACACAAAATATCTGTTCCATCTCTTTATATAGACCCCCCCCCCCCCCCGTTCCATTTGACCTTGCACAACAATATTCATTACATCATTAGGTTACCTCTTCATTAACTTTTCATCATTTATGGAGGTGCTTTATCAAATGGTATCTTTTGTTGTGCTGCAAATATAGAGCTACAGAGGTACAGGAACATTCACTCTTTTATTGGGGTACCCCAGACAATGTCACACATAATACTGCTGTGTCCTTTTGCTGTTATTTGAAACCAGGACCCCACAATTCACAACATACAATTCATAGTAAAGAGCATTGAAGGACTACTGCATGAATGGCCTCAATGAAGCACATGCTAATCATACAAAATGATGACATTTTTACTAAGAAAGAACATCTGACTAATGAGAAGCCCAAAAAAGAATTATTAAATAGAAAGAAGAATCAATAAAGATTTTTTCCTTTTGGGCCAAATTATATCTATCGTCATAAAATGTTGAACAATATAGCTTTCACACAGGCTCTAGTTGAGGTGCTAGATAGTGTTAATGTAACACTAAGACTGTAATTTTCTTGACTTTGTTTCCACTGTCTTATAGGCATAATTCCATTTGAGTCATTATGAAAATCTTGGATGTATGTGTGCGCTCTTTACTTTTAAAAGGCTAAGAGACATTCTGTTCTGAGTGCCTGGTCACATTCTGTCATCAGTGATTTGCAAGCACAACCACAGATTCCCTTTAAAAAGTTTGGCCACTGACCATTTTTGTCAATTATCATTGGAAAGGCACAATGCGCAGTTTCAACACTTGGCCTTGACAGCATGTGTGATGTACTGTATCTTGGATAACTGGTGATAGCCCTTTGTCTGCACATTTCCTTTCAAATTTATAGATTAATATGTATTGATAAAGCTGAAATGTGTGCATAGTTCTATCCAGTCATCGCTTCCTCTGCTGTGCCCTTACTGCTCCCACACCCTCGGTCTTCCCCGATTGCTACAACCTTGTCGAGAGTTGCAAAAGACACACTCTAAAACGAATTTAAGTCTACAGAATGTCCTTACCTCATTCAGCAATTATAAAAGGCTGATACACTGGGAGTCAAGAATTTCATTGAAAAAAGAAACCCTCTTGAGATCTGCTCATACGCTAATAATATAACTTAAAACTAGTGGGGAAAAAGCTTTATGTGCAAAATGCAAATGGAAAAGGAGAACACAATGTAATTTAAACTGGGCCAGCCAGGAATGGATTTATCTTACCAATAGTAATCTCATTTTTCCCTCGTTTTTCTCCTCCTCTTTTTTAGAACTGGACCTTTATAATATTAACTTGGAAAAGCAAGAGTGTATATCTTGCATTATCCATGTCCTTTGGTGTAAGGGTACCAGCCGTCATAATCATTTCAGAGAGCTATTCTGAGGCCACTGCTGGTTGGAGTGTCCCCAACACACTGATCCAGTCTCCAAAGTCTCTCGCTCCAAGCCAACAGCAAAAACCCTTGCTCTGTAAGAATGGCTTTACGAAGAAACAAAACCCAAACCTGCATACATTGAAACAGTGAAATGCGTATATTTGGGAGGCAACAGAATGGCCTGTGCTCTGTGAAAGACATGTAACAAAACTACTGTCAAGGACACGATACTACCCCTTTTTTTAACTGTAAAAATAAGGCACTTGACTGATAAAGAGTTGACGTGTATCCAGTTTTTTTTTTTCCTCCCATCAGAGCCTTAATCACTAAATGATTAATGTGCAACATTTGGAGGCATGGATGCACATATGCCTAAAAAAGACATTCCATGAAGTCCGCAATGGAAAGAAGAAAAAAATAAAATAAATAAATGAGCACGGCGCTCACACACACACAAAGCCCGGCTCGTCTGATATTATTTAGGGAGACTCATATTTTCCAAGCAGCTGCATAGCTGAAAAGAGGTGTGCTGATATATTGTAATCACTTTTTAGCCTGGCTGATTATCGCATCAAATGGTCTGCGGAATAATTTGTTGTTTTAACACAGAATTGCTCAGTAGAACAGAACAAAACTGTCCTCCTCCAAGATCTGTGTTCATCCTACCCCCATAGATAGTAATCAGCAAGAGCAAAAATATTCCGTCCAAACTTTTTTCTGGTAGTATTATTATTTGTTTGGTCTTTTTTTGGCTTCTCTGTCATTCAAACCTTTTACCCCAGGCTTCAGAATGCACTAAGGACATCCTAGAGGTGATGTACAGTGGACCTCCTGCAACTGAAAAGGCATCTTCTAACATTGTTGAAAGTTACCACAAAGCATTTTTAAAATATTGTCTTTCTCTCCAGAACTAATGCCTTTTTCTGCACGTGTTGAATTTCAATAATTGAGAAAAGCAATGTTTAACATGCTTGGTAGATTTTTTAAAAATGTATACCTTCAATTAATAATGCATCTCTTTTATGATTGCCCCTTTGCTCCTCTGATTCTGATGTGCTGCATTCAAGTGGCAGAGACGTTTTATTTTTAGTTCTTGAAAGAGAACAGAAACGCAGTGTCCCAGGCACAAAACGGTGAAACAGGGTAATATGATTTGTGTAGCTAACTGGGCTTTGTGAGGGTAGGGGTATCCTTCATTCCTGATGTCTTTTCAAATGCCCAGCGTTTTCTCTTTGCTCTACTACTTCTTTAAGAGATTGAAGTGGTGTACAGGCCGGCTCTGAAGATTACTCCAGCTCTGGTCTACAGGACTCCTGGCCCAGTCAGGAGGCATAATCCATTAGAATATTGGAAACTTCGGCAGAATTCAGATTGAATCTGTGTAATAATGACAGAGCACATCATCCAACAGGCCCGCTAAGCTCCGCTCTAAAATAGTTGGGTCTACTTTGACGTATGATATTACTGTCATTTTTCAGAAAGGAAACATTACAGCGTGTTTCCCTTCGCTGTCTGCATTCGACGTATGTCAGGATCTCAAGGGGTGATTACACGAGACTATATACAGTATACAGATATATAGATAGATATGTGGTGTCATCTTGTCAGTTATGTAAATTCACTGGCCCATGGCTGGCTGAGCATGTCTCTCTTTGTCCAGATACAAATTTTCTGTATGAGCGTACGTTATATCATTTGCGATTCAAATATTTTTTAAAAGCAATAACTAAAAGCAATGAGTTGACCTGCCCCCTCACCCCCGGGGTGGTTACATAACTCAAATACAACTTACTGTGCTGTTCACCCCACTGTACTGAATAATCCGACATTTTTTTGTTCACTTACCTCCACCCCTCTAACAATCATAAGTCTTCCCACTGGACATATTTTAAAGAAAAGCAATCTGCCCGATGTTAATCTCCCATCTCTATTTTACAGATTACCGGCTCCAGTGTGAAAGCAGTAAACCTCGCGCTTTCATGGCAGAGCTCTTCCTCCTCTTACAGCTCCTGCTGTGGCTCATAAAGTCCCTTTTCCTTACAGCACGCTACTTGAGACTGGTGGTCCGGTGAACACGGGGGGTTACAAAGGGAGATGTTCATTATGTTAAAAAAAAAAAGAACAAGAGGAGTAACAGGGCATGGCATTCTAGCAAACTGCCCCATAACTAACAAAGGCTCTTTAAAACCCTGGTTTCAGTCTTAAAATATGGCAAGCACCTGTTAGTAGGGTTAAGAAGGGACAATAAAATCATAGGCATAGCCTGCAAAGAATTAATTTAAAGTTTCAGATATCTACATATGAAGAAAATCTGGATGTGTCATTTTCATTCCTCCAGTTCCAAAAGAATATAATTTGAAACAGCTTCCTGAAGATCAACCCCTTTCCCCCCCCGATTTTTTTTTTTAATAACATGAACATTCAAACTATTTTATTCACGTAAGAGGAATCGTTGAATGAGAGTCTTTATATATGTATTTCAGTTGGTATCACTCTTGCTTCAGATTCCTCATGTCTGAGATATATACCGTATCCTCTGCCAACGTTTCAGGCTCTCACAATATAAATTAGCAATGCAACAAGATTTGTAACGCTGGCACAATCAGCACTGAATGCATAAGCAAATCAGCCATTTTTGTCGCTCAGCCATGCAAGCGTTGCCTTGTTAAAGATGCCTAATAATATAGAAATTGATCTTTCTATTCGTCTAGCTCTCAAATGGAAGTGTTGCTACAGTATTGTCACATTCCCTTTTTTCTTTTTCTTTTTCTTTTTTTTTTGCTTCTTCCAATTGCCGAGCCCTGTGCTAAAATCTACTAGTGTCACAGTTGAGTAGACCCTCTAATCGAGATTAGTTAAAATGGTTAGAAGGGAACAGATGTCAGAATGTGTCGACTGCCAGAAAGATTGAACAAAGCCAATCACAGCCCTCCTGTCCAAAGGCAATAAAGAGAAGACCTAAAAACAACCCCTGACATTAATACTGAATGCAGCACACGTGGCCTCAAGGAGGGCCTCAGCCACTGACGACCCGATTTTGTTTAAACGGATCCCTCAGAAGATTGCTGGAGATGTGGAAAGTATACAGTGACTTTACAAAATGGCACTGAAACACAATCTGCACCATTCATGAGATATCTCACAAAGAAAGAAATAAATAAAACCTCCTCTCCTATGTGCTAAATATGCCTTCAAAGATGAGGTCACTTTTTGAATCAACCAAAACAGATTTTGGAATGCAAGCTGTCATCCTTCTTATTCCTCTTAAGCTCTCCAATGAGGGTTTTCTTTTTTTTTTTAGTAGTAGTCACATGCTAAAATTAATTTATACTGCATCGCTAAGTTCATTAAATTCCAGTCATTTATAACCCTTCCTCACAGGGAAGAGTGGCTGAGTTCAGTGCTCAGACATGCTGTGGACACAATCACGAGCTTGGATAGGAAAACAATACTCATGCATGGTATAAACAAGCCATTTCAATTGTTCTGGAAAAAATGAGTCATACAGAGGCATATTCAGCAGATTAAAATGAGATGGGATAGAAAAGGCCTGTGAAAATGGCTTAGCTACTGTGTACAGTCTCAAATACCATACCCTTAACAAGTTTATGGAAAATTACAACCCAAAAATGATTTCTGCTATGAATTTCTGCAGTACAGAATTTGATTTTTTTTCCATGGATCACAATACAGCCTTTGACTATATTTAGCAAATTAAGCATTTTCTTTGTTTCCCAATAAAACATTCAGTTATATTTTAGATTTCCGACAGCTATTAAAGGATTAAAAACTGTGTTTTTTGTTATTTTGTTTTTTTTTAATACAGACCTCATAGTTGTTAAAACTAAGCAAAACCCTAAACAATTTTAGCTGCTCATTCCACAGCTGTGCACAGGCAATAGATGTTAATTTTCTCATTTTCCCATCAAAACTGAAATCCCGGAAATGCACGCCCTGACCACCTCCACTCTTTTGTCACACCCTTTTGGGAGGTGAAAATTTAAAACCCACACACATCCCAGTGGCCATTTCTAAGCACAGTTATGGGCATTCGTCTTTACCAATGAGGTTTCCAACATTCATTCAACGGAGGGTGAACAAAGCATTTGCTTAAAAAAATACTAGTTGAAGCCAAGCAAACCATTCTGAAGTAGAACCAAGCTAACACAGTCGAAAGGTCAAAGAGTTAGTTGACATGACATGTTTTGCTTTACGTCTGCATCCATCAAATTCCATGTATTAATGTCTGATTAGCTGGCCACTCACTCCAAAGAATCTTTGGTTTTGAGAATTACCTGTAGAGGTTTCTGACAAAGAAGACTAGCAGTGAATGACAGCTGTGGCACTAAGAACTGCATAGTCAACAGTGTGTTACAGGACATTGAGACTAGCTTAATGGAATCAACAGTGTTGACATGGTATAGAGTGAAAATGACTGAGTAAATAAATAAATAAATAAATAAATAAATACATTTGTGTATTCATTCGATACAATAAGTGCCATCGTTATAAACAGTAAGCTTCAAATGGTGTATTTTAAGCTATTCAAATTAAATTTATATTCATGTTCACACTTTGAAATGATCTATTCAGTGACTGAAGACATTTTATTTTAGCCGTTTGATATGATACACAGGCATGCACACATACAGTCCTTTTTTCCCTAAATTAGCTACTAAGAAGTTAGGCATCATGTGGTTTACCAAATCTGCCTGGAAAATTGTTTTTGACAATATTCCGATAACTAGGCTAATTTTTGTCTCAAATAACAGGGAACTGTAACAGAGACTGTGGTGCACATATTATCAACCTTATTACGAACTATTCCAACGATGCAGTTTAATTATAAATATAGGTTCATCCTACACCGAGGTTAATGGCCCGTTCATTTCATCTGTTGTCCTATGTCCTGTTGTCTCACCAATGTTTTATTTTTGGACCAAAACTACTCAGCTGATATCATCAAAACATTTACTACAGTGGTCTCCTGCAGTAAGAGGACGAATTGGACACAAGGACAGCTACTATGGATATCCATAAATTAATTGTGGATATCCATTATTGAATTATGGAATTAAATACAAAACTTCCAACAATGATCCTGAACTCAACAAAACATCACCCTAACAGATCTGTGTTCAATATTACCCTTTCAGGGACAATGTGTTTTTCTTTCCAAAAGCGCTAATCTTAGGTGATCAGTAGACTTTTCAATTTTACAGATTCTTGAATTTACAAATCTAGCTTTTGCTTAAAGTTAAAGAAGCAATGGCAGTTCCCCACCACTCTTGGGTTCAACATTACAGCTCAACCTACTTCCCCAAGACCAGTGGTCCACTTGGTTCACATAAAGCGCCCTTGGCGAAGCAGAACCCCTCTCTGAAACGTCAGACATCGGAAGCTGGGTCTAGTATTGATGCGCGAGACACGCAGAGTGAACAATGAATCGTGGGAGTAGCGCACAAAGACGCGCTATCTGCAATATGTCACATTTCCCTGGAAATCCATCCCATCGTGGAAAGGCCTGCTAGGGTTAATATCAAAAGGAGCACTGGCGGAGATTTCACAGATGGACGCAGGGCTATGGTGACTGGCAATTTAAACGACTCTTTAGAAATGTCTATGTTCTAAAACTGGTGATGTCTCATCAACTGCTGAAAATCCAATCAAGCATGTTTGTCATGACACACAGAAGAGAATAAAAAAGAGAGAATAGAAGGGGGGGAAAAAAACACCAGATGCCTTGATGGAACAGATTGCTTGGGAACAACCTTTTGGTGGCACTCTTTGGCAAGGGTGCACAAGCTGAAGATCCCTTTCCAGACATAACTGAGAATTTCCATCATCACCTGTCACCTGCGACCGTCACACAACATGACAAGGCCATGGTGAATTTAGCGAACTAGCCAGTGTTTCCTTTCACATTGCTGTCCTTAGTCTGATTCTTTTAAAACCCAAGGATGGAAAGTAACACCACAGTTAAAGTGAAATCTGCAACCAATTAGATGCTTGACCTGGCAAGCACAGTATCACATGAGTGAGTGGAATGTAAACTTGACTACTGCACTTGAAAGTCACTGCTGACAGGGTGCTTTGAGTGAACGGTACCTTGTTAAATTGGGGAGGGGGCACCAGTGAGTGAAGGTAGGTAGAGTTTGGCTGAGTCAACCGTTGTTGGGGTAAACTTTTGAAAAGTAAAGTTTTGAGTGGAGCGAAATGGAGGAGAGAATGTATGATTAGTGCTTTGTGAGTAGGGATTTGGGTGATTGTCAGTGACTGGTGGTTTGGATGTTGATGTGTGTTCAGTGTTGGTGGCTGACTGTTGGTGTGTGTGTTGGTGTGTGTGTTGGCGATTGAGTGGTGGTTCCGCTGCAGGATAGCGAGAGGTGATTGACGTGCTGGTGACTGGGGGGGGTGGGGGGGGGGGGGGGATGGTGTTGGGCTAGAGAAGCTCATCAAGAACTTCTGAAAGAGGGATATTGCAGCTTCCTGAAATCTGTTAGGCTGTACCAGAGATTCACATATTATGTCCATGACAGCACAAGGTCTGAGCTGGTATAAACATCCAACCCCCCCGGGATTTACGTCAGGCCCTGCCCCCCATGATGACTCCCAGGCTCGGCCTGCTGCTCCCCCGACCGGGAGCAGGAGTGGCTGGGCTGGGCGGAGGGACCGAGCCCGGTCCCTGGTCGCCATCCATCACCTTATCTGCAGTCAGATCTCGGTCGCTTAATGAGCCATGGGCTCCTTACACGTGTCGACGCTCCACAAAATAAGATCCATTTACCAACACTGCGGTGAACAAGCAGAGGGGAACGCGTGTTCCGCCTGCCGCTGCCCCCAAATCACCTGCCTCCCCACCGAAGACCCCCCTCTCCAAACTCTAGAGTGCAACAGGGTGGGTCGCCTCTATCGCTGTACACAGTGAGATCTAGGCATGGGGGGTATGCGGCTGACACAGAGTCAAACACTGGTTGGCTTAGGCAACCCTTCTTGGGAAACAGAGAGGAAAGGGGATTTATATCCCACCTGCAGGATGGACAGGACATGTATGGGAACATGTATCCTGTAAGCAGATAAACGTACAGTATGTTACCTGTTCCCCAGAGAACACTCAAATCTTTAATGTGTAGATAATAAGCAGGCATTAATACAGTAAATAATCATAAGAGTTCATAAACTGGGCCAGCCTAGACTCTTTCATAAGCAATCTTTGTTATCTGAAGCTGTCCTCTCATCTTGCTCCAAGTATCAGTCTTTTTGTATACTGTTAAGTGCCCCCACCACACACACACACACACACACACATACACACCCACTAATGACATTTGTATTCACATACAGTGGGATACATTGAAGGGTCCCCTTTCATCGACCTATATGCAGGCCAGAGATTTCAGCCCAGTGTCACAACTTTGCACAATTACGCTTAGTTAAATATGACGCAGGCTGCAGAAAATTTCCGCGGACAAAAGAAATGAAGAGGCGACGTCCTCGTCGGTGAAAAGAATGCATCAGATAATGAGAGATTTATTTTACCAACCAGCTCTCTGTGTGCTGTGCCGCGATGATACGCCTGTTTTCCTCCGGCCCATTATCTGTGCACTTGAACCCTGGATAACAATGAGTTCACAGAGATTGAGAAGTGCTGGGCTTTAATTGTATGTATTTAGTCACGCAAACAGAAGCAATGGCCTGAGAATGGCTAGTTAGCCAATGACATCATTTAGCTTTAGAATTGACTCATTGGAGCCATTACAAATTTGCCCTGCAATATCTACTCAGTGAGGCTACCGGGGGGGAAATTCACAGCCGAAACTACTTCACATTTTATGCCTGTGTGTGCATGTGTGTGTGTGTGTGTGCGTCTGTGTGTCTGTGTGTGTGTGTGTGGGCTCTTTCCCGAAACTTTTTATAAAGGCAGAAATAAAGAGGCCTCAAGGTGTCCCCTGTGTGTTCTTTTTAAAAAGATGCAGTTAAATAACCTGTGGTTAATGTTACTTTTTTGTGTGGTGGGGGGGTCGTGTCAATCAATCGTCCACGTCGGCAGCATACAGCCGATGATCGCATCATCACGTTAGTTTGCCTGACTTGCTCGGCACAAAGAAGGTGGGAACATGTTCTCAAGCAGGGCTGTCAGCACTTGAAAAATCAATCACCATCTGGGCTCATTTTCTGAAAGGGAAAGAAAAAACAGCCCCTGTTTAGGAACAAACCAGAAACACATCAGATGGTAAACGTTGCAAGGAACATGCTACCAAATCGAACCATAACGTTCCCGCAACGTTTCAGGGACATTGGAGATAAGTCATTGATAGAAAAGCTACAACCTTACAGCAGCATTGTGAGAATGTTATGCATTAACTAAGTACAAGGTCACATAAAGCCAACACTGATAAGATTGGTATTTCTGTTTGACTGGACTTCTGATTGAGGGTTCAGGTTTGTTTCGCGGGTTTGACACACTGCTGTTTATTGAAATTTCTAATGCAGTTTTTATTTGTTTGTTGCGACTACGTTCCTTTTGCCGCTGTTGTTGTTTTAAATAGGAAAACCCAGATCATGAAGATAGTGCCTTCTTTTACAGTACGCGGCACAAAGCTCCAGATTTGGAGAAAGTCGAGGTTGACATGATTTTTGCTGCAGCGCTGCTTCTTTTCAATAGCACAGCTGTGTGAAAAATACCAGTTAAAGAGTGTGCTGAGGCAGCAAAACCATTTAATACTCAACAAACAGTTATCTAAGCCCATGTCCAATAACTAGACACCACTGTAATGTGACCTACATACTAAGTGAATAAGAATTTTTACATCAGGGAGGGGGTGGATGAACAACATTCATTCAGCTGACAGTAATTAAATAGCAAGTATTCCCTCTCACTGCCCTTTTGCCTCTGTGAACTAAGAAAGTATAATGTATCAGAACATATTGTCCTCACTTAAGAGTTCCACCTTCTTTTCTTTCCTGACTGCATTAATTAAATGATGAGATGTTTTTTTTTTTTTTTTTTTTAAACTGGTTTAGAACAAATTGGAATGGGCCGTGAATGGACGTAAGGAAAACGCTGTGGGGGGGAAGCTGAGTGAGCTTCCCAGGCTGCCGAAAACCAGCCACATGAAGGTGATCTGGAGAGAAAAAAGGGGGGGTGAGGAGGTGGGGTGGGGTGGGGGTCGGGGGGGGGTTTGATGTGTCTCGCTTGTTTGCTGGGCCCCCACCAGCCCTCCTCTCTTTAAGATAAATCGAGAAGTGAAACTCAGGCACGCTTCAGATCAGGTAGACCAATCCAGAGGAATGGCAGAAGAAAAATATGATGAAAGGACAAACAGCACTTTGTATCAGTGGCCTCCCAGAACAAAGCGGCCTCCATATTAATACACTGTCAAGCACTTGCAACCCTCCAAATTTGAGAGGGCGACTTTATAAAGAAAGTGCAAAGTCAGTAAAGAAAAAAAGTTCCCCCAATTAGTTTAATGGGGAAACCAGTCCTTGGCATTCAGGGTGGCGCACCAATGTCTCTAGTCAGGAATAATCATAACGTTCCAACAAATGCCTACTTAGATTTATTTTTCTCTTCCTGAACATATCAATATTCTCTTTGTTGGTATCTATAGAGAATAAGCTTAAATATTTTTGATCATCTGTCTTTCCGATGAAACTGCTTTTGTTGTTGTTGTCGTCGCTGCTCTGAAAAAGCAGTTGACTGGGAGAGTTAGGGAGCCAAAATGAAAAAAGGATTGGTTACACTGACGTAACATACACATTTCAGACAAAAAAGAGAGCTCAATTTAGACACAAGTGTCAACATTACTACGGGGGGAAAAAAGCCTTAAATAATGAAAACGATCTCTTCAGAGAAAGGCGATATACTCTGCTCCAATTTGACATATTCATTTTAAAAATAGCTGGTGATGATTCAGCCATTCGGCTGCTTTTCAATTCCCGAAAAACAGGATTTTGTTTTCATAAAACAACAACAAAAAAAGAAGGGAGAAAATGTGTGCGGATCAATTACCACACCTCAGGGGTGTCTTAATTGAATTCTATTCTACAGCTGCCACAGATTTCACTGGTTGTAGGTGTCTCGTTCATTTGCATAAATGTGCCTCGAATTTGCAGCCGAAAAGAAGCTGCGGGTCAAAACCGTACCGGAACAACGGATAAACTGTCACTGTTTAAATCGGGATTAGGAAAATCTTCGGGTAAATCCACGAGGTTACTACGCTTTCTCACACAAAGTTACTCCATCACCAGTGGGACCCCATTGTTGGGGGGGGGGGGGGGGTGAATGCCTGCTTTGCAAAGAAAAAAAGGAAAAACTAGAGACGCCACCAAATATCCAACCTGCAATTTTACATGCTTTGTAATACGGTTAATTTAATTAGGCATTGCTCGGTACGTGCTTTTTATTTTTTCCCTTGCTCTTTCTTTATTGTAATGGTATCTAAGGAATCTCATTTCTTCACAGGAGTACATGAGAAAAAAAGGGTACTTCACCAGGTTTTCACTTCCATGATCTCTTTGTCTATAACTGCTGTTAAATCGCAGTTCTATTTTCATCCAGAAATTTTAAGCTTCAATGTGTAAAACCAGTCTCCATTCAGATAAGCTCTTTTGTGGATCTTTAAATACACCCCAATGTGTCCTTTAACAAGAAAGTACTCTCCTTTTTTTGCTTTAAGTTTAGGTTTCTAGTTGATCCGTGGGTGGTTTCTGCACTAAACCGTTCTTGCTATTCAACTCTATAGCTACAATAAAAATTCATCAGGATTAAAATGACCTCACAAGTAAAATTAAAGTTCCTAAAGTACACAATGGCAGTATCTTTTTTTACACGTTCCTCAGCCTTGGGAACGGAATTGTTTCCTGACAAAGTGTTCCTGCCTTGACAATAGCCACCTTTCAGCCAGGCAGAAGGACGGCCTTTATATCTCAAGAAAGAAACTTATTTCACACATCAATCAAAGAAAACGGACTCAAAAAGAGTGCTCCTTCAAAACCTCAAACCATCGAAACGGGTTTATAGTAATCTTACTTACTGGACTCTTTCAATAACATTTTAAAATGAGAGGTAATAAAAATAAAAAGGTAATAAAAATATATATCTTCTCCCCTTAAAAAAAAAAAAAACATCTAAGTACTTATGTCATTGTATCATGAGCAGGATTTGTGGTTTGATTTCAACAAACTCACTTCATACTGCCTTGCAAAAGCCAGCCAATCAGGTCATGAGAAGAAAAAGTCACAGCTTGCATGTCAATGAGGAGAAATGGCACAGAATTTCCCAAGATGTCCACCACCAATGACAAATGTCAGCAGCACAGTCCAGTATGCAATTACTACCAAGAATGGATACAAGTACATGCACATATACTGTGAATTGTACATTACGTGCAAGCTGGATATAAATACACATAAATCCGCAAACACAATGTCGCAGTGCAATAAAGCCTGTACATAAATGTGTGGATGTGTGTGTCTGTATTTCACTTTTTAAATGGTGTGTGTATGCATTTACGTATGCATATGTGTTTGCTTCTGTACGATCCTGTACATGTGTGCAAACTGAGGCAGAAGAGGCATTGCTGATAATCATACAGAAAATTAATTGGATGTCATTGCTGGTAATTCAAATTGTGTTTGACCACCACAACCTAGATATAAAATAAATATAAATATAGTTTTCCTGACAGCTGTATTAATGGGCCTCCTAAAGGGTTTTTTATAGGTCAGTACCTGGACATTCCAAAGCCCATTATGAGAGAGAGAGAGAGACAGAGGGAGAGAGAGAGAAAGAGAGTGCCCAGCTACTGCCCCATCCATTATAACCTGCAGTGAAAGAGCACAGATACTACAACACAGAAACAAAAAAGTCCTCACGTGAAATAATGCAAATAACCACATCTTTATATATTCCATCTTATCAGTGCTTTGAACTTAGGGTAGTGGGTGGCTTGGGTTTTGGGAAACTGAGGGGAAAAAAAACTTCATTTTTTAAAAAAGAAGTTCTTCTTCCTTATTCTCAAATTGGGATGTATTGAATTGTGGAATTGGGGACAGGGCTGACTTGGATAGTGATGTGACACGGTATTATGATAAACCTAATTAGATCATCATAATAGCTTTAGGGCCCCAAGTTGTACAGTTTGTACAGTATGTTGCCCGTGTACGTGTTCTGTTTTACTCTTACTCCCAGTTTTAAGTATATACTATATTTCCCTTGACAGATGATCCTTTTGGAATATGTTCCCCTGATTGCGGGCTCTGTGTGTGTATGTGTGTGTGTGTGTGTGTGTGCCTGCGCTACGGTCCTCCGGCCTACGGTATCATGCTAAGCAGACCTCGTCCCCCCTCTGTCCATAACCACAGAATAAGAGAGCCTTTTTTTTTTTTCAAAACATATTCAGCTGGGATACATTTCCATTCAGACACATGCAGACATCGGGTCACAATGTGCTGGTGTTACAGAGGGACATCTGTCTTTTTCAACACCTGGAGGGCATTCTTAAATGGAAGAATCTGGTCATTATATGGTATTAACCTCATTAGAAAACACTCTTTAGAACCTCAAAGATAAAATTGATTTAGAGCTGCCATTTCCACCACTGGCCTCAATCAATTGTTAAACTACCCCTTTTATGACCACGAACCTGTTCCCCTTTCTCCTCTTTTTAAAGCAAAGAGTGAATTACATTAAAACAGCTCTGTATCTCTCACACTACCGCAGCGGTCAATGCTGAAAAATGCTCTCGATAAGCCAATATATCTCTGATGCTCACAATAAAGAAGGAAGCAATCCTACATGTTTCGTTTTTCAGTTTGAAACATGTAGTACATATGCAGTTTCACTGAATATGTACAGTATTTATTTCACATGTGCGGATAGTTTTCATTAACATATTCTCTTTCCCTGTGATGGATGCATTTCGGGCACATGTACAGTACATTTGAATATGACACAGTGCACACAATGGTGGACACGTCAATAATCCACCCATCTCCGCGCAGCTTTCTCTCCTCTATTGAGGGAATTGATCCGCGAGTAGAAAGTGAAACCGTAGCTCCCTTCCACACGTTTGATGTATAAATAAAACATGCGGCCTTTTGTTTCGGTTCAGTCTCCAGCATAGTCTTGCACTTCCTGCAGATTTTAGCACAATTTGCAGCATGTTGCTGTGAGCGAGGTAGTGGGAGTTATCATTTATAGGTACACCGCCGATTTCACAAACTTTCCAGCGTGCGTTTATTAGCCTGACTGCAACTACTGCGAGGAATCGTGTGACAAAATGACGCGAGCTTTAAATAATTGAAACTTTTTTTTTTCATAAAGCTTCGCTTCATATTCGTATGCATGCCGAATATCTCGCCACTCTCCTCTGAATTATAGCGCAGACATTTGATGTCATCGTCTGAATTTGGAAAAAAAAATAAACGCAATCACACTACTGCATTTATGTGTGAGCCCTTACAGGCTTGCTCGGTTTTTAATATAAATAGATACAAATCAAAGTGTTGGGAGCTTGCTGCAGACCTTCAGTATCCACAGATGAGCGCTACATTGTATCCACACCTCCTCAACATATTTATGTGGTGATAGAGAAGACATTTCAGCAGCTCTGGTAGAAATAGCGACTAGGTGAACTAACCTCACGGGGCGGGCCCGTCGAGTCCCCCCTCTGACCTGCCCGTCAGCTGGGCTCCGCCCCCTCACCTCACCCCTCTCCTGGGTCTCAGTTCACCGGTGCTGCCGTGATCATCCGGCGGCCCCAGACAGAGGAAGGAGAGCTGCAGTGTAACTTTAAGAAACTGACCCGCCTTTGCCATAACAGCACTTAAGAGATTAAAGAGGAATTAGCTTATGCTATGGCCAGCGCCGGCTCCTTTGTATTCAAACGGCCAGCGATGATGTGCGGCAGAGCTGAGGTGGCCATCTGTGATCCGCATCATCATCGTCATCATCATCATCATTGTCATCATCATCATCATCACGGCACAGACTGAATCATGTGTAATACAGGAGTGGTGCCACCGCGTACAAATGCTGAGGCAGGACTTTAGAGCATGTGTCTCGCTCCCTCTCTCCCTCCCTCCCTCACTCACTCACTCACTCCCCCTCTCCACGTGAAGGCCTGACTCACTCTTTAAGAGCCTGCTCTGTCCCAGTCTGTCCTGTCAAAGGAGCTAAGCACCCCCACCCCCACCCCCCACCCCCTCGCCCAAAGGGTTTCCCTTGTTAAAAGAGGCAGGGGGCGTGGGGGAGACGGTGAGCGTTCAGCCACCTGCCCTGCCATAACCCCGTCTGATATCCCTCTTAACCTCTGACCCTGCGCGGATCTGCGCGGCCCGCTAGCTCTCTCCCTCGTCGGCTCCCACAGGGATCGCACCGATACAGCCGGGCTTACAGACGGCGAGCGAGCTGGGCCGCCGCGCGCTGCGCCTAGTCAGGGCTCTCTCTGTCACTCACCCCGCAGCTACTTCCCTCTTCTTAACCCCATCGCCGCTAAAGAGCCTGCAGCAGCTCCATACACACAGGAGAGGAGTCTGGAATGACCCTGAAAAAACCCTCACGCATGCAGCGATATCCTGGTATGACCCTGTAACAGGCTTATCCCAGCTAACACATTAAGGTTCTCATAATGTTGCCCTCACATGCAGAAATGCCTCTGGGGTAACCCTTTAATAACAGCATCTCCACTGACTCACAGCGTTAGCATTGGCTTTTTTTCATTCATGCAGAAAAACACTTTTCAGTAAATTGACCACTGATTGGTTTAGACCAGAATGTCAGATTTGTGGTAGTGTACTATTAGTTGGATTGCTTTGACAGTTGAGAAACACGTTGCTGTTTACTGTACAGGCACATATTATTTAGTAATTTGCACTGAACTCTGCACTAATCTATGTACTAATGCGTTGGACAAGGGCATCTGCCAATAACCAAATGACAAATTATTTGAAAGGTCTGTGATAACTTTTCTAAAAATCACATTTTATGTTTCATTAAAATCATCATCCAGAATGTAATAACAGTTCAATTCAGTGTATTCTGGGGACCATCCCATTATGGTAAAGATAAATATAACTAGCACATTTTTGACCGTGCTGAAATTATAACTGTGAAAACACATCCAAAAATGTACAGCAGTAGTCCTCTATCACACTTTCTGAAAGGCATGAGAAATGTGCAAACAAGAGAGAGTAAACCTAAAAAAAGTCGGTACGATGAAATAGAAGCCCGTTGAGGCCACTGTGTAACATACATGTAATCATACTACAATATCCACCTGCCCTCGTGATCAACATTAATGCGAGCAACGTAGTTAAATATGAAGAAGCCTGAGTTTAGCAATGCAACATTGCCATGGAAAATATATATTTTTTGATTCCAAGAGAGGAAAAGGTCAGTCGTTGCACAGCAAAGGACATTATTCCAGCTAACTGCTAGCATCCTGTAGCCCTTTTTGTTAATGTTCAATATGACTTTTGAAAAGGGATCTAACAGCATTTAATCACATCATTTGATTGTTTGTAAAAAATTTTTTTAAAAAGAAATCCTTGACTTCAGCACCTTGCATGACTGAGAGTGAGTAAAGGTTGTAAAATTGTGAAACTGTTCTTGTTTCAGGTCTCCAAGATATTTATAAGATGCCATTTCCTTCTATGCTGCCCAAAAACAAATAAAAGTTGATTTCAAAACAATTAGAAAATTGTTAAAATCACAAGGTCAACTTTTAATGCAGTCATGGTCATCTTGGCATAATTTGTCACTTCTCCCCCAAACATAATCAATTATTTGTAATGATGACATCAAAGATATACTGAATATGTTAGTGGACCGTACATTAAACAATATTTATCCAAAATAATTATACTTCTAATCATTGGACTTGATGTTTACTGATCGTCATTCACATCAGGAATCCACTGTAAATGAAGAGTCGCGTTCTTCAAACTAAAAACAAAGAATTTTGCGCACAAATGTTTACATTCTGTTAAAACCTGCAACAGGAAGCAGTCATTGGGGATTTTATTCTGCAGCTCCAATAGCTCTCCCAGCCCTTATTTGTGGGCGCTGAGCATCCTATCACAATGGTGGCTCAACTAACGTATAACATTTCATCCTCACATTCAGAAAAGTGCCTGATATAACATGGAGCTCACAACTTTCCCTGACTTCACAAGTTCTTCAAAATTTACATCTTTTGTCATATTCACTGTGAATTTAATCAGACAGCGGCCAAAGCAGCAATATACGCACCAGCTTTTCTCATTATTTTTGTTTGTTTGTCAGCCTTTATTTATTTATCCCTTTTCCTAACAAAGAAACAAAAAACCAATGTTCCTAAAAGCTATAACTTGGATAATATCAAGGATATGTATTTGGGACTTGTCTCGGTGATTACAGCTATCAGCATTGAAGAGCGCTGAATGTTGCTGTGGTTTCAGAAATGCCCCACAAATATCACACTGAGAAAGAATGCATCGCTTCATATTGCTCGGGTTTTTGCCTTTTAAAAGTAGGAAAAGGCTAAATGACAATGCTGAAAAAATTGATATCGCTTATACAGTGCTACTCAAAGGACAGAAGGAATAACTCCCCACAAAGGATTTATTAAGAGAGAACCAATTTTGATTGGACGTGTTGACAGCTATGTGTCCTGTGGTTTGACACAGGTTTGAGCCCCATATACCTCACTTTGCGCACTAGTCCCGTGATGAATCAAATTCACATCCGATATTGTTCTTGCTGCTACTTCCATCTGATGTTAATTTGACACAGTAGAGAGAACTTGGCCCACAACACCAAGCAATCAAGAATCACAAGCACAGACGTATACACACGCAGCCACACACAGCTCACGCCGATTCACGCGTAAATACACCCCACAAACATACATGCACACAAAGAAACAGACACACGCACAGTTCAAGAAATGTAAAGATTAGTGTGCAAAGACCCACACAATTTGGTCAAGCGTGAACACACGTGCAAGCACACACAGGCACACACGCACACATGCACACACACGAGCACACACACACACACACACACACACACACATGCACACACGCACACACTGAGATTAGTCATGTGTAAATAGTCGCCCATGTTTGGAGAGACCACCTGTTCATTCTGGACGGAAAAGAAGCCCTGGCAAACCATGAGAAGGGTTAACACTTTTTCGGGGGGTGGGGGGGTGGGGGGTACTGTTGGCACCCCAGACTGGGACGTGCCCCCACACTGTGTAGACCGGATAAGGCAGTTCGGCTTGGCGGGATGGAAGCCCACTCCTGGACCGCTCCGCGTCTTCCCAAACACTCCCAAATCCACCAGTAGCTCTGCGGGGAGCCAGCATGCTCCTCAATAACGTTCGCCTTCGCTTTGCTCAAAGAGGCGAACATTTGATTGATTCATCACAACTCTGTTTGATTTCATGCATTATATTTCCGTGTTTCCCATACCAATATTACAAGTATTAGTATTACATTCCTACTTTCTTTCTCACACACACACACACACACACACAGATATATAGCATATATTTAATAAATACAATATCACATACAATATTATATTAAAATTGAAATGGATATGTTACTGTGATCCTTTACCTTCTTGAAATAGTATTGTACATCTGAGCATAGAGAACGATGTTTAATTAATAGAGAATAACTTGTGCGACTGACCACATAACAACTTTGCAGGTATCACGCATTGCAGGCATATTTAACTTAATCAAGCCTAAAATTGTTCATTTGATTAAACCTGACATTAGAAAATTCTTGCTGATCTCTCGCATTGAGACCAGACAAAATCAGCAGCAACCAAAATGACAGAGTGACACACAAGGCTGCTGGAATACTGTTTGGCTCAATAAGCTATTGATGAGGCCTAGAAACAGTCTTTAAAAGCTGCGGTAGCAGTCAATCGGTAGCCTATATTCCTGTTTAGCAGAGAGAAAGCTCATGGTGTGTATAAGCTATATATATATCAACAGTTTATAAAGAGGACAGAAACAGCCTTGCTTGAAACAGCAAAACAAATTGTACACATAAGTCAGTAAAGATGAAATTGTTACGGAAGAGTTGGTGATATCTCTTTAGAGAAGAGACCCACACATTTATAGATGAGAGAAAGCCACTGGTAGAACACCACAGCCAGCACAACCACTGACCCAAGGTCAATCATAACCACATCAACCGGTCTGACTCAATAAAAAAATCAACCACCAAATAAAACAGCGGCACTCTCAGGAACATTCTGTGATCTCTTGAGAAGTGAAGACTCCTGATAATGAAGAAGGAGCTTCTTGCTCCCGCTCTTTAATGCCCTTAAATATGCGTTTGAGTATCAAAACTGTAATCGTGTACATCAAAGGCAGCCCTTCTGAGGAAACGGGGAGCCCCGTTCGACAATGAAAGCAAACCAACAGCTGCTACCTACATGTGGACGAGAAGTGCTGCGTATTCCCGCCGCCAGTACAAAGTCTCTGCCATCAAACTCACTGAAACTCTCGCGACGCAAAATATGAAACGCCACAAAAAATCTTAATCACCTCATGAGAAAATAGTAATTTTGTCTTTCAGCTGAAAAAAAGGAAAAATGTTATAAGAAGCTATGAATTTGGTGGAGCTGAATAGGATGTTGGTACATGTTTTACTAAAGGAAATATAATGGTACACTATTATTAGATCACATTAATCATTACTGTGCCAAAGGCACTGACAGCGGCACTGAAAAGGATTGAAAACGTTGGTAATGGATATAAATTACCCATTGTGTGATAAAAGGATTTTTTACTAAGAAGGTAGGAATAAAACAGAAAGCTTGTGAAGCCTGTGTATAAAATATGAAATAATACAGGTTATCTGGGCGGAATTGAAATCCATGTAGAATCAGATACGGAGAAGGAGCCTTAAGTTAGAGTGATATAAAAAATATATATATAAAAAATGAAAAGATTAAATTGGACTCGGATGACGGGGGGGCACGGTAATGGGAGTGGTGAAGTGGGAGGGCCGATTTGACAGAGCTCTGTCATACGGGACGCGATAATGAGTCACATCTCTCTCATTCAGTTATTTATTGCCGACTTGGCTCACAAACAAAAGATCAATAATTTTGAGCAAATCTAATGTTGTCCCTGGAGCTAATGGGGCAGTCCATCAACCCAGGCATCTGTACATTGGAAATGAACCACTATTCTTTCCCATGTTTATTTTGAATTGAACAGTATGTACGCTTGCTACCGTGCACTGTGACATCATTCATACATCACTTGTGTGTTCTTGACCATGCAGACCACATGCCTCACAGTTCACTTTTCAAATATGTTGATTATATGTAAAGGCACTACTGGAAGAATGTCTATAGGCAGAAAGTATGAGATGGCTGCCCACTACAAAAGAGTTTTTTCTTTATGTAAAGGCATCATTTATGACCTCGGCGAACGTCGGAATAAACAACACACAAGCAAACCAATTCACCTGGAGTGTACCTACAGCCATACGACACTTAAAAATATTAAAACAAAAAAATCTCAACACAATGTGACACACTGATTAAATGCTGCAACCTACAATCCATTTATAGCGATGCACACACAAAGATCAACCACTCACACACACGTTTACATGTAAAACCGTACACACAACAAAAGTACAACACCCAAACCAAAACAGGCAGGCAGGCAGGCAGGCAGGCACAAGTGCGCACACATACACACAAACACAGACACACACACACACACACACCTCAAACACTGCACACATCTCCCTCCTGTACTCCCACGCCCCTCATTATTTAAGGGGAGACCTGAGTGCTACAGGTGTGCATGTGGGGAGGTGTCCACACAAGAAAAAACAACAAACACGGGCACAGGATGCTAGGAGAGCTGCTGTGATGTTCTTGAGGGCAACAGCCTCTCCTCAGAGAACCTTTGAGCGAATTCCCCCTCCCGCAGTCACAGGCCCCACATACAAAACCTTTTTAACAGCTCATCTTGCACAGGCAATATTAAAATTCACATTAATACCTAGGGATCCTATTAAGTAGATTTTTGTCTTCTTTCACACTGTGTTTGTAACAATTTTGAAGACACCAGTGTGTTTATAATAAGTGGCATTTCCCACAGTTTTTCTCACACATATCACTAGTCCGTTACACCGGGTTCCACTCCATCACCTTTGTCTTCCATAACACAAATATTGATCATAACTTCAGGTGTTTTCCTTTTGGAATTTTAATTGATATGAGGAGATGATTTGAGATGTGAACGTGTAGAGAGAGAGACAGACACTGCATTAATGATGCGCTCACAGGTTTGCCTTCTTTCTTCAAGAAAAGCATCTGAGAAAATCACAAAAATAACAGATCATTAGCACTAACGCCGAGAGTAAAGAAGCAGTCGTGTACCGCACGTGCTAAGAATGGCAGTGACGTGGAAGGACAGCGAGTCTCATCTGACAGAGATGACTCTCAAAATAATCTATTATTTGCACTCCTTAAATTCTGTAAAACCTAAAAAACTGTTCACCCCTCTCTCTGAGTCAAGCGCAGGTAAAGTGATTCTCTGCCTTTCCAAATTCAAATTGCATTTGAACAGTAAACTACCTGTATGGCTTCTAAAGTTCACACAGAGAGAATTCCCGTACTGTAATTACGGTAAGTTGTTCTTGCAAAAAGTACACTTACTCGCAAAGAGCACATTTACTTAAAAGTTGTGTCATACACAAATGATTTTCCTGGAGCTTTCATTGCTTCCTGCACTGCATATGGGATACTCATCGGTTTTTTCATCTCAGTATCAAGCATGCATTGGTGAAATTACAGGCTCTCCCGAACAGAGAAATGTCATTTTTTCTAAATACATATAAAAGCAAAAAAGTTAGTTTCTTCCTCAAGTATATCATGATTTTGATCCCATGGCCTCTTTCCAAATCCCTACCATTGTGCTGCGATGCGACACATCATTTGTATTGATGCAATATTAAATTCAAATATCGCATGTCAAAAAGGGAAACATGACAGATCATAGCTGAACTGAATTATTTAGGTGTAATGCACACCATGGTATTGCTCTGCACCCTGTTCTAGTGCATGTCAAAGCAGGGGTAGATACTGGTTGCATTTCAAAGTTTAAAAAAATAATTTTTTTATAGACTATCATTAGTCATCTGAGATGACACAACGCACACATCACACATATCCAGTGAAATGTGTCACCTCAAACCACCAAATAAAATCCGTGACAGAGCTTCTGAGGAGTTTCTTTTGTTTCTCATTTCAACAAAGTAGAGTACATTATCAGATTGCACTATACTGCTGCTTAGGGCTGTAAAACATGGTTAAAAAAGTGATAGCCTCAGCTTTGTCTTCTACTTTGACTTGGGCCTGTGTCAAAACAACCGCAACCTAGACGCAAAGCAGTACCCTCGTCACAGACCAGAGAGATTTATTAAATGTTTTCCCCTTCATAAAATTGATACCCTTTTTAGATATGCCCTAAGTGACACACATTACACACCCCCTTGGTATTGCATCGAAGCCAGTGTTAATGTATTTAAAGTTCCTGAATTTACAACGGCAGTTACGTGACCGAGACCAGATAAAAGCTTATGGTGATACAAGGCCCGACTCCCCATGGAGATAATGAGGACCTTACTTGCAAAGTTGGCAAAGCTTTCCCGAAGAGCGAGAGCATCAAGACTCGACTGAACTGAAATTCTGAGATATTCCCCTTATCAGCACAAAAAGAACAGCAGTGGCGGAGACCGCCCTCAAAATTAAACTCTTTTATTGCCGTCACATCTTGACTTACGGCGCGTGTTCACTCAACGCTAAATACCGTTGAGGGAGCGAGTGCGATTTTGATTACGAGTAAAGATGTGATCATCTGAGCATTCGAGACATGGTGCATTGAGACGTTCCATACACTGACTGATCATTAAGCACTCCAGATTATCCAAGAAACTGCTACAGTACCTACAGAGGGTCTACATGCTCCGCCCCATGAGGTTACTCAGGCCGTTTAGTGTTGCTTTAAATCTGGAGTGCGTAGACAGGGGGTATACAGATCTGTTTATTCTTTCAGATGAATATATTTCCTTGTTTTTTGAGTGGGGGGAAATCCATTCATGGCAATACCAGATACCGGGTTCTAACCGGAAAATCCAGACACCGGACCTGTGACCCGCCACGAGTCATGACCGCCATTAGCGTCCCAGTCGCGTATTAACAAACAAATCCATGTGCACATTAACAGTGGCGAAAATTCAATTTGCGCTCTTTGTCTGCCGCTGCCTTACCCTAACGATGGTCTTTTTTAAACAACAGAGCACCGAGGAGTCGTTAGGGCTCTCTCTTCATTACTTCAAAAAACCAATCATTAGACACCAGAGTATATACGTAATTAGAAAATCACTTCCTTTGCAATCCTGGCTAAGTAGTTTACATACTGTAATTACAGGGACAAAATCAATTTTTAATCATTTCACTGATTGGGCTCATCAGCTCAGTGGGAACATTGTATCCTGCTTGTTGTGCAAAAGCAACATCTGGGCTAAAACAATTACCCTTTTGTGTTCCAAACTATTCAAAAAGGCTTTCTACAAAAACCACTGCTGCCATGAAGCCGGATTTCAGCCATCATTTTGCCCTTGACTGGTTTACAGTACACCGTATTAAGAGCATGATAAATCAATGCGCAGTAATAAACCGCTCTCAAGAAAAGCAACATATTGCTTTTTCCAACACCTTTTTAATCCAGTCAGGGGGGAAAAGTAGATTTTGTTATTTTTTTCCAAGAGAAATATGACTTGTTTAATACTGGGTGTTGTTTTCAGATGACAATTAAAGAGGTATTTAACAACGAACGTACTATGTTTACAAAGCTAGACTCGAAAGCTCCTTCTAATTTTTGTTATGTCGAAAGATTAGTGGAATACTTGCATGGTAACAACAATACCAACGTCACACCGCTTAAAGAATTGTGTATTTTTATTGAGATGAAAGCCTTTGTAATTCTTCCCATTCTTCACAGCATGATGAAAGACTTTGTATTCGTAGCGGCAACAGAAAAGGTCAATCTATTTTGATCCTAACTTTCCCATTCTTCGAAAACTATGAGGAGATCCAATTTTGAAAAATCAGTTAATGCATTGATCAAGTGCGGTGTATGCAAATTCTATTCACTTCTGTTTTTGCTGATCGATAAGGTTAATTAAAATATTCATTTTACTGCACTTTAGAGTACTGTTGGAATAATCACCCTCAGAAATCATTATACTGTCCCTCCATCTCCATGGAAATAACTAGCGCCGAAAGGACTATAAATTTGGAAATCCAATTGGCCGTGAGTACAGGCGCACACATAATATATGACAGCAAAGACAGTGCACAGGTGTGTCATCAGATATAACCAGGCTTCCCGAAGAACGGAATGCAGAAATCAACCGGCTAAGTACAGTACAGCAGAAGCTAGGCTTTAGCAGTGCCACGTAGACGTTCTTTGCATCAATCATCACCGATAACCAGTGGCCTGCATCTGAAAATCCACAGGCATTAATTGAGGGTTGTCTCGCGTGGCTCTCTCAGATCTGCCGTGTGTGGTTTGTTGTAGTTGTAGTGTACGGATTAATAATGGACGCTTTTTGAAATTATTATTATTCCCAAAATGGTCTTTTGTGATTTGCTTTGAAGGGGGAAGCGTTTGGAAGTGCAGCCTGCAACGGGGGCCGCTCATTTAGAAAGCTTTCCAATTATACAATTAGTGGGGAATGTAGGGCAGAATCCTCCATGTTCCGATCAGTGCGACCCTGGAAAACGAGAAGCTTTTCTCCCTCGCTAGTCATGTACAAAAAAAAAAACATATCGGCAAGGCCTGTGGCAGTGCCAACCCCGGGAGGACCGAGAGAACACACATCACGTAAGAGGAAAATGGCCATAAACCACAGCATTGTATGAGCAATTCACCTGATAACAAAAAATGTTATGCTAACAGCTAAGGCATCTGGGTCTCCTCTACAAATGCTATGACTTGGAATCAACGGGAGGATATTTTTTTTTTTTTTTTTTACATTTATTTCTGCAGTTGGCTGACTGGTTGGCTTAAATAGCCCATGCCCAAAAGGCCCAATTATGTGACTGATTGTGTTTTTAAGGTGAAGTGATTTTTTATTGTTTGTCCTTTGAATTGTCCTCCTACTATGCGGTGGCACTAACCGTAATATTTTAATATGAAAAAAAGTCTAAGTACCATCTGTTTGCCCGTGGATTTTCAGTAATCGCTCTTTACTGATTACTCTGATGACTATATGAACCTCTTAAATAATTATCCTGCAATGAAAAATGTTAAATAATTATTATCATTAACTCCACCACTACTGCACCTACTCCAGCAAATGCAGTGGTAACAGTGAAAAACAAAATGTGTCTATTCTGCCCATCCTTAGTAATTATTATTAGGAATTAAACCATTATTAAAGAGCAGGGAACTGGATACATGTATTCAAAGTCTGAACCCGTGGCCAGAGTAAAACAGAATTTAAAAACCGCTTGATATCTCTACGGTTACAATAATGGAACAGTGGGAATGAAAACGTGCTAAAATATCTGCCTGCACGAATGCACACTGTGGTCACTTTTTTTTCTGGTACCAAATCTCATTCAGTGATAGTGTATGTTGAGCGAAGATTGATTGCATAAAAGGGATGCATTTGTGCTCGTGTGAGAATGTGTTAGGATGAGCATGTGTTTGTGAGCCATCCAATATGACTCATATCATTCGCACTTACTATTCCTTAAGTCTAAACACATGCCGAAAAATGTAACATCAATTTGGTGGATAAACCGTTGCCAACGCATTAAAAAAAATGCGCAAATATTTAAAATTAATTGCCAGGGTTATTATAAAATATTATTTTGAAATATGAGATTAAATATTATTTTATACAATAAAGCATATTTCCACAGTAAAATTGCACTCATACTAGTGCTCAAAAGGAAAAAGAAAAACAAATCCATATTTTCTAACTAAGAAAAATAAACTATCTTGAAATTGAACAGCAATACCCTGGGTGTGCCTTTCAATAAAACCAAACATGCTGAGAATGAAGGCAGCCGATAATTTGACTTTAATTTCTAAGCACTGTAGGCTATGTAAGACATCTGTAGTATAGGTTGGGCTCCTTCGACGGTATTTTTTTAATAAAATGTTATAGCTTTTTGCTGCTTCCAGAGAAAAGGTTTTCATTGATTAGCACTTTATGACAATCAATTTTTACAAACCGGCTTGACCTCACACAGGACATTTGTGTGTTCTGAATTAAAAGAAAGCAAGCGTAGCAGAGAGAACGCGCCCGTGATTATTCAGAGGGGAGAGAGGGAAGGATCCTTCGTGTCGCCCCCCCCGCCAAAGTACCATCCGCAGCCCTCCTCCTCCTCCTCTGACGATTCCGAGCGGCGTTTTTTTTTTTTTTTTTTTCGAGACGGATCTCAAACTGCGGGCAGGCTTCATCAGCCGGGGCTGATGCAGACAGATAATTCACCAAACTGTCACATGATCTTCCATCAGTCTAAGAGATGGGAATATATTGCCACAAGCTCAGGGAATAATGGGTGCACCTGTTTACCATGTCACCTCTGTTTGCTAATTGTCTCCTTGAGCTACATTGGGAACTAAATGCGCCTCTGTTTTTGACAGGCGGCGTTTATTTAGAAATCACATTACTTCAAGCGCAATTGTTCTTTTGTCTGGATGAAAGTAAATGAAGTGTTGTGATTCAGATCCTGCTTCCTGATTAGGGAGGTGACAGAGCTCCGCAAAAAGTTCATACCCACTTGTTTACTCCGGCTTAAAGAGGAAAGATGACAGACATCTTTAATATCCTCCCGTTTAAATTATCAATTGACATGCCAGTAATCCATACCTGCAACCTCCCCAATCAAGTTTATACCTCTGAGAACAGAGGCAATTGCTTTTTCGAGGGGAAGACATGCCCCTGTAAACAAGGCAGACAAACCAGGATATTTGGCTCTATGGTTTCAATATAATTGCCACTTTGAAACTATGTCATCCCAACCATCGCAGCTTTGAAAATTAAACATCCATCCTCATCTTAATTATTAGCCCTTTTTCCCAAGCATTGTGTCTATTTCTAATTATCTGTGCAGTCATTTTGATCTCTGAAATGCAGCCAGTGATACTTTGGGACTGAAAAATATAAACATCACTGACTGCTAAAAGTGGGCCTGCATTGAAGGATTCAAATGGATAATACTAACATTGTGTGAAGTGCAGCGTTTCCCAGAAGACAGGGACAGCTTCTGATCACATAGCACTTCTGGGAAAAGAATATTGCACTGAATGTTTCGAACGTCTGTAGTTTAGCCTAGCCATGGTCAAGCAAACGGAATGCTATCCCACGGTCAAGCTACGTGAATGGTATCCCACCTCAGAACCTATCCGCACTGTGGCAGAAACATTATCCACCCAATACAGCATGCATTCCTATGTGTTGACTACTACCAAAAGTCTAGACCCAATACCGTGCAGTCCTTAGCTATGCCTGTGAACATAACAATGATCAAGGGCTTGCAATACTTCTGCAAACACAGTTGCTTTATTTATAATAACTAATTATTTTTTCCATTTTAAATTAAGGAAAGGTTATTTTTGAAACGCATATTCCCCCCTGATTCAATCTGATTTAGTCCCTTATGAATGCACCTTATTTTTCTTTCCAACTTTCCTGAATAGCCTGCATAAACATTTCTCATAGGACCCAATTCCGTGTAGCTGTAGCATAACCCAGTTGGTTATAACAGCATTTATTTATTATAAATGCCATTTTTAACTTATTTTTCTGTGTCATTTTGGCTAAACACTTGGAAATGTTTTTAAGTGTCCATTTCCTCTTTGCATTAGCAAGGATTTTTTTAGTGCATCCACTGTCAGGTTTTCAAACTACATTCTCAGAAAATATACACGCCTTCTTTGCCCTACCTCCCATTACTCTTCATTCCCCCCCGTCAAACACAGCTCTTCATCTTCCTCAGACACATACACACACACACACGCGCACACACACACAAAACGTAAATGACATACACACTCGGCAAATTAATCTAGAGCTCTAGCCTGAGAAAGATACGGACTTTATGAAAACCTTTAGAAAAACAATGCTGGGGGGGAGAAAAGAAGACAAAATGTTTTTATGCACGACACACATACACACACAGAGCAAATGAGTCATCGAATCCTACTTTAAAAGGATCCCACATATTGCAAGACAAATAAGCAGGCCGGCAGTATGTGAACTGCGCGTCCTTTCTCTTTAAAGTAATGCGTAACCTAGTAACTCAGCTGCAGCCGGCCTCCCGTACTGTCTACAGGGGCAGAATCAGGAGCACAGATGCAGGTCTCGAAGCAGGCCACCCCCGGAGCTTGCAAGGGAATTCCAATCACCACCGCTATTTCAATAGAGCGCCAAAAGAAACAGGCACAAAAAAAGCCACACTTGCCTTAAGTCACATTCTAAATTGGCTCCCAGGAGCTTTTACCCTACCTTGTTCACCAAAGGCATTGTGTATGTTTTCTGAGTGTTTAGCATATGCCGGGTAACCTGAGATCTCCAGCACGCACGCATTGTTACGAGGAGTTGTTTTTCCTAAAGTATTTCCCATCAGGAGCTTAATTAAATTCAAAACAGTTCACATATATCTATTATCTTGGATTTTTTGAATTCCTGCCGCATGCCCACATTACAGACATAAGATTGTCGTCGGAGAGAAACGGAGAGGGAGAGAGAGAGAGTTTTGAGCCATGTAAAATGAGCCCTCCTCCCATTTCTATTTAATCTTGATAAGAGAGTCTCAGGGTGTGCTACTTGCAGCATTTCCTCACTTTGAAGCACTTTAGAGGGGTTCCGAGCAGCCTGAAAGGGAACTGACCCCCCTCTTTCCACTCCACCCACCGCCGCGCGAGTCCCGCTACGAAACGAGCAGGCACTGCCGCTCTGCACCGTCACCTGAAACAAGGCGATGGAGCTGAAACTCCGTCTTTCGCAGGTCTGACTGCGGCGGCGGGGCACATTATGCCTGTAAGGGAAAAGGCACCGTCCGCAACGATCTTCCACACCCAGCGTAAGGACGGCCCCCCGGGTCAGAACGGGACAGATCTGTGCCGGTCCGCGAGACCCGCGGGACGGGGTAAAGAGGACTCTGCCGTGGAGGTGGTTTGAGGTCAAGTGCTCAGTGCTCTGCAACACTGGTCAAATTAGCTGAAATCTGTTATCTCTCTTTTAGGCATTATTATACTGTAAATACTGGGTAGACAGCAACAGCAGTTGTGTCATTACTGCTTATATAAGTTAAAATACACTTTTTCAGTTTAATTCCATTTTTTTTTTCAGTCCAGCGAGTTCAGCTGACACCAAAAGTATGTAACATCAAGGAGAAACTGTTTTCAAATCTAGGCCTTAAATGTTAAATTAGTTTATACAAAGTTGAACACCCATTCAAGAGGGTCACCCTTAAGACCCAAACTTCATAACCTGGATCCATACACCAGTCATAAATATGTGTTCTCAATGCGAAATGCATTTGAACAGAGAGAAATGGAGTGTAATATAAAGATGAGGTTTTATATACTAATGTGTCGCTGTGTGCAGGATACAAATAGTAAAGAGGCACAAGTAGATGTTAGCATCCATGGAGCAGATACACATAGTAAAGAGGCACAAGTAGCATCCATGGACCAGGTATACACTGAATGGGGTCAGTCAAGGAGCACAGGGGCTAGAATCTGACAAACTTGTAAAAGCAGTGGTCTTTTAACAGGGAGGTGTGAATGATTCTCTACACTCCATGTAAAAGTGTCGCACAGCGATCACACCTTGTACAGTCCAAACATTACACCTTTTTAAAGAGGCAAGGACACAAATGCATTCGCAAAATATAAATATTGTGAAAGATCAACCTTTATCATATTTACCTTTCTTGTCTCATTTGTTGATAGTGAGGCATTGAGGAGAAATAAAAAAATAAAAAATGAATGTATAAATAAAAACAACGTATAGGCCATGCAGGACATAAAGTGAGAAACGTTAAAATAATGGGGGGAAGCAGTGAAGTGTTGACTTAACAAAGGATCCCAGGAAAAAAACAATTTCCCCCCCGACAACCGCCTGGCAGACGAAGTTAACATTTTCACAGAAAATATTCCTTGCCTCCAATAGTCCGATGTAATTCATTTTCCATCTCTGTTCATTAATCATTGTTAAAATTAGTGATCCATTTCTTCCACTCTGCCATCTGCACTCAGCTTCGTTACAAACATGACACCTCCCCACATAATAAAACCTGACAACTACGAGGATGCCTTTCCAAATAGCTTTCTGCATATATGCACCTCTACAACTGATGCTGTTGTCAGAGAAAAGTAGGTTATTTAAGCAGAGATACCGCTTTAACAATCACCCCCCACACATGAAAACACACACACAGACAAAAACACACACACACACGCACACACAATGAAAAAACACATGCACAACATTCTATAATCACACCTCACTCTACTCCCACAGCACACACGAGCACACACACACACACACAAATGGAACATGTAAAAATCACACCTCATTAAACCGATGCACCACACACCCCAGTACACAAACACACTTAGACACACACTCGCATAATTCTCTTGCAGCGGGCTAAGTTATGGAATCCTGTTCCGAGACTCACAGAGCAAGGAAGGAACAACAACACACAATACCAAACGGGGAAACAAAGGGATTATTGTCGTGCCTTAATTTTGTGTTTGCGCGGGTGAGGCTTTTTTTTGCGCACGCTACACTGTGTGTTTTTCCACTTTAGTGTCTGCCCTCCTTCCTAGGTGTGCGAAACTGGAACGCAAGCGAAGATTTTAAAACTCCGGAAAAAAAACTCCTCGGACCCCGGGCCGGTACTTTGACTCCGTGTAAAAAAAAAACCTACAAACCTGGAGTGTGCTTCTAGGGGTGGCTCCGACAGAAAAACCCTTTGTTCTTTTTTTTTGTTTTTGTTTTTTTAAGAAAACGCCTCAGATGGATGAAAAAGTGGCCCTGCACACCGGAGCCCATCCGCTGGGGGAAGGGGGCCGAATAATGAGCCGTCTCTGCCAGATGATGCACATCTTAAAACACGCGGGCCCTCCGCAATCCCCGCATATCCAGCCCAGAAGTCACTGTTTGCCTTCCCCAGTCTTGCGCTCCGGTCCCCTCAGCCCCCTCCCCAGCCCCCATCAGCTAACAGGCACAAGATTCAGCCTCCCCTGTGAGGTGTCGCTGGAAGCCTGTGGCACAGTAAATTAATCTATATAATGCCCTGAAAGAGCTGGCTTTTTCACACTGCTTACTGCCAAGACCCCCGAAGAACAGAGGCTATGTAGTGATTCAGCTGCTCATACAATCCCCCCCCCCCCCGCCCTCCGCCGAGCTCACAGAACAAAGGCATGTGCGCAGCGCACGACATAATCATACAGCATATGCGAGCGCACGCCCGCACGCACACACATATACATACATACACACATACATGCACACAAGCACACTCATCATTCACATTTAAAAAGATACCTGTTCCAAAATCTGTGATCACAAAACTGTGTAAAGCACATAACCGTCTACTTTGTCAAGACAAGGGGGGTGATAACTTCTTTTACTTATGCTTGCTAATTTGGTTCTCTTTAATCAGTCCCCCCAACCACCACACACTCACACGCGCACACACGCACGCACATGCACGCGCATGCACTCACCCCCACACACACGCACGCATGCGCATACACACACACACACACACACACGCACACACACATGCCCGAATCTGAAGGCTGACATATTTAATTTCAGGTTCTCAGCACATCTGAATTACAGAAAACTGACGGGGATGGAGGCCAGGCCTCTCTGGGCTGATTAGCATCATTTAAGAAAGTGTTCTCTCCACTCGCTTCAGCAACCACCCGGCCTTCAACATGGAAGGGGGGGAGGGGGGCCTTTAGCATTGGAAGTCAATATCCAGTAATCTCATTTGAATTTAATATGGACAACCTGCACCATTCTGGTCATCTTATTCCCTTTTCTTTTTCTTTTTATTCCCTTTCCTTTTTCTTGTGACAGATGTATCTCTTCCTGACGTCCTGTTGATAAGTGTATACATACAGTGTTTAAAACAATGACCATTTTAAAGGTTTTAAAAAAATGATAGTAATAAAGGGGGAAACATTTTTTCTCAATTAGATAAGCCATGCAAATGGCTTAAAATTTTGTAAAGCTTTGCGAAAATCCTACTTATGGCTGCGATCCTGTGCCAAAAAGTTCATCTGGCCTGTAAATTTAAGCATGGATTACAAATATTCAAATCATGAGCTTACTGTTCAAATAAACATTTCCAACAGGGGGAAAGTTGCAAGCCATACACATTCAACATAATTCCTCCCCACCGCCCTGAAACCGTCACCCCCTCACTCCTAATAAAACAACACACAAAAGCAGAAACTAATGAAAAGGCTCCAACACGTTCTCTTTTGTCAAACTGAATAAACACTCATAATATGTCCTTTAATTAATGTAATTGTAACCACCTCTGCAATTACAGTCGTGAGGGCCAGGCAACTTATGATATCTCCGTGCGGGACAACAGAGCACTTTATTACAGTTTAAAGAAAAACGGCTTACGTTGGTCAGCTGCTCGCCACATGGTATAAATAATAGGACTGAAGTCACAATTATTTTGGCTTTATTAAGCCCCCGATCAGTGCTTTTATCAGGAACACATCTCACGGGACCCAACTACGAGGATCAGCCATGAAAGAGGAGCAGTTGGGGGGTGTGGGGGAATCGGGTTTCACTTAAGACCTTGACCTTGAACCTTGAACCCTCAACTGTCTTTTCAACATCGGCCATGTGCACCCACCTTGGAGGAGGAAGATAAATGGAGCTTTGTGATGACAGCCGGTGTTACCCTAGGATTAAAATAGCCCCTCGCACACCATGAGCCCTGCATTAAAGTCTTCCACATTTGCAAAATTGCAAACAGATGCAACTCAAGTACCTGCAAATAATCTGCCAAGACCAATTTCAAAAGGGAGATTTCAAAATATGTGGAAGTCATTAGGACGAGTATTATTTTTGCGATGAATAGGCGCCAGGAGTGTCTCAAGAAGCAGATGGGCGCTACTTTTAGTTATAAAAAAGGGGCAACTTGTTATTCCAGCATAAATGAAGATATATAACTTGTATGAAACAATTACTATAAAACATTGAAGTTTCAAAAGCAACAGAGAATGTCAAATCTCCTTTTTTGTTCTGCATACAATCTTTCATCTTCTGTAAGTGTTTTCTTTCTCTCAACAGATGAGAAATGAGACAAAGAGATCTAACACCGGTGTTTAAAAACAAAAAAGAATTATGGCTTTTTTATCTGTATCTGAAAAGGTGTTTTTGAATTTAAATGCGCTGCTGTTGCTAATTTATTTTTATTTTGGTTAGCAGTTGCATATGAAGTTTCCAACTCTTTCCAAAGACACGCTTTAACTCTAGCTTTAAAATGTGAAAATACAGTATGGCACAGTCTAATTAAAGATGAGTTAACCAGAGAAAAGCAACAAACTTCATTAGAATGCACATCAAACAGACGGCAAGTGCTATTCCGCGTGCATCTTTAAGGGAGAAAAAGGAATAATAAATTAAAATGTTTTACTCTCACATTTGCCATCACTGATCTCTCGCTTTCTTATTTCAAAAAATGATATTAAATAAAATCTGATTAGCGAGATGAAAGGTTTTTGTTCTCACAAGCCGAGTGACAGTTTAGCCCCAAAATTTATCTAAATCGTGGCCTTGAAACAATGAGCATTCAATTGCCTTCTTCATAACTGCAAAAGTAGGAAGTGGGCATTCCACCCACAACAAACATGTTCTATTTTTGTATTCTGGGGACACAATCAAGCATGGGTGAATTCAAGGAATGCGGAATATTGAACAATTTCTCTCAGCCACCCATATTATTCTTTCCTGTCTCATTGTAGCTGGCAAAAGAAAATTCTGTAATTGAGTAGTACAGAACATGTGCCCTCCCTGCTCGAAGATGACAGATGGATTATAAAAACTTCAAAGGCGAGCATTTGGAGCACCAGGGGAGAGATAGTAGGTATTTGAACTATCATTCTTTACCCAGGAGACAATGGCAGTGTGACATGGCGCATACATCAAGGAATACTGCAACCAGATAGACATAATCTGTCTTTTCACTATATATTTAACATCCTGTTATGAGCAAGTTTCAGCCAAGCAAAAAATAAGGAGGAAGAAAGTAAGTGGAAGCCTTCTATGCACTGGCTCTAGGGTACCAAGGCTTAATTTTGCTTTTTTTGTGATTATTATTATTTCTTCTTTTTGTATATGTTGGTTTACTGCTGGTGTTGCAATTGCATCACTTTTTCTTGTTCCATAAGGAAATGACAGGGTTTTCCTGGATTACGGTGTTACTGTGTATTTAAAAAAAAAAACGATTTTAAATGCAACCCCACAACCTTCAACAAACAGAATTGTCTGCTTGCCACTAAACTGCAGCGTAAAAGCAGATGATTGAAGGAGCAGGTGGATAGCTTTCCCCAACTACTAAGATTATCGGAGCAAACTAGACAAACAACCATCTGTTTGTCTTTTGAAAACATGGTAGCAGTCCACAAAGGTAACTACTTTGGATTTACAATGCATTGATGTACGAATATCTCCAAATGAATTAACAGGACCTTCAAAAACACTACCACTTTTTTTTTTTTTTTTAACTATAAAACAGTGTTTTCAAATAGAGTGTTAAACCCCACCAACTGAAGCCCATCTTCCTCCAACCTCACAGAATAGAGGCCCTCAGGAGAGGATGTAGAAATTCATTGGGGATGTCCATATGAGGAACAAGGTGAGACTCCCAGTCAGGACCCCTGCACACTCAGACTCACACACTCACACACACAGACACACGCACATACGCACACGCACACACAGACACGTGCACACGCACTCACACACAGACACACACACACACACACACGGGCCGACCCCACCCCACGCACAGTGGGTCCGATAGGGGCTAATCAGGTCTGACCTCCGCAGTCACACCATTTAACCCCAGTCGCTCAGTTCTTTCCCTGCCAAAGTGTGCCCAGCTTTAGTCATGTTGATATAAATTCCTCCGAGGCCCGCCCGGCTTCTTTGGGCCACGGGCTAGAGCACGCTAAATCTGGGGGGACAGTGGAAGTGCACCTTGCAACCTGCTGACCACAAGGCTTGTTTGGTTTGTACGATTTTCATCATTTACCTTTTCGATCTATTATTTTTAGGCATTTTGCTTTTTGAGCACTGAGCCCTGGCCATGCATTCAAATGGATGCCTTTGACTTGACTTATCTAGGATAATGTCTCCAGCTTGACCTTGCATCTACCAATAACTCCATTGCCCAGAAATCAACCACATGGTGACCACTGCTTATCCCATCAATGCTAAGGTGCTGTATAATGGATTCCAATGTAATCCCAATAGTCATCTGTTTTCTCACAACCTCATCACAAAAGACGAATTGCAGCAGAGGTACACAGAATTTTCGAACTATAAAGACTACTGGTGTTACACTTTTGAAACTGCCAGCAACGCAATGGCTTGTATATGACCAGCGATTAACAGAGAAGTAACTGCAATTAAACCCATACTTCATTATGCATTGCATTCCAAAACAAAGTACAAGACTTCCATAAAATTAGCCAGAGCCTTGATCTGCCAAAACTTTAATTATTTGATTTGATTGCTCAAGACTTACAGAGAGATAATCGGATTTCCATGGAACCATTTTAAATAATTGCAGTTAGTTTGCGATAATGAATGGTCACAAATAGTGTTCAATTTGTACAGCCCTGTTTGGTGGACACATAGGAGAACCTACCATGAGCAGGCCCTCACTCTCTTCTCAAAGCCACAAGGCCAAAGCAGAAGTGTGAATTTTCCATTCTCAATGCTAACTATGCTGTTTGACAGAAACTGTATAAAAATGAAGCTAAACCTTTACAATTAAGATCACTTTCCAGATTAAGCACAACAACAAAAGCTCAGAGAACAACCGCCTCCAGAAAGGGAAACTGGATGAAACGGAAAATAAGGAGAGGCGTGACCTGTGGCTCCACGCAAACACGAGCCGTCCCCCTATCAAATAATGTCCACAGCAGGAAAGAGACCCCCAGAGGATGTATTCCAAGGGCCTGAGCTATAATGGGGCCACACACCAAAAGAGCAACCGTCAAAGTCCCACTAAGAAACCAAGCAAACACACATGAGCAACATGTACAGGCCCCCCTTTTGCCCCCAAACTGGGCACATGTTTATTATTATTATTATTATTATTATTATTATTAGTATTATTATTATTATTATTATTATTATTATTATTATTATTATTAATAATAATAATAATAATAATAATAATAATAATAATAATAATCCATCCATTATCTATTCCTGCTTAGTCAGGGTCACGGGGGTGCTGGAGCCTATTCCAGCATGCAATGGGTGAGAGGCTGGAAATAATAATAATAATATTATTATATTATTATAATAATAATAATAATAATAATAATAATAATAAAACCACAATAACAACAACAACAACATCTAGGATCTACCAAAACATTCCTCATTGTTCTATTTTGTTTACCTGGAAAAAAAAAATTCTACATCAGTACTTTCACATAAACATAAAAAAGTAGTTTTTGTCTTTTACCCACATAATACTTTTTTATAATTTATTTTTTCAGCAGATGCCCCCATTTATATTTTATCGTTTATTTTCTTAGCTGATGCCCTTGTCTAAGTTCAATAAATCTCAAAACTGTGCATATTATCCAAGGGCATTATATTGCTACCCTTCACTGCAGCTTCTTATGAGCTAATGCTATTTGGATGAAACACTTTGCTTGAGGGAACAACAGCCCACCTGGGATTCAAACTTTAAACCTTCCGGCTACCTGTCCGGCCCCATTCTGCTACTCCTCATAGCTCCCTATTAGAGACCGAGAGGACATAAGTCCCCTGAAGTAACAGCCACTCCAGCACAAAGAGTGAAGTACAGGTTTTCCAACAGGTAGAATTTAGATTCTACTAGTAATCTGTAGGACTGCTTCCCTACAATCATTGTGAATGCTAAAGTTGTGTTTTAGCATATATAGGATTCAATATTTAGGGGCTTGCTGATAACTGTCAAACAACAGAGGGCTTCTTCCTTTCTTTAGACTGTTTTTTCCTATGCTATGTCATTTTGACAAATAATGAGAGAGATTTTAATTGCAGAAGTCAGAATTAAATTGTTCCCATTCATTTGACAGAGAATAGGTTTATTTTGGCACCAGAAAATAGGCTGAAGAGTTGCACAGGCTGTATTTGGAATCCCTGTTGAAAGGGCAGGGATTCCAAAAGGCAGGACATTAGAAAAAAATTGTGCATGAAAGCATTCTTCAAATTTTATGTTGTCAGGCTAAGACAAATAATGGGATCTAACAGATAGTTGGAAGAATGAGATGGAGGTCTGGGCTCCACTGCATGTTCTGCACTAACTGTACTTCAGTGAGGTTACCAGAAGGTAGTCTGCAATAACCAGACCATCAGTGATGTTCTGGGTACACGGTTTGGACTAGCATGGTCTTACATAACCATAAATAAGGACATATCCTGGTGACTCAATGGTAGTAATACTGAAAGCAAAATATTATCTTCCTCCATATTGACTTTGGAGTTTGAAAGGTGTAACGTCAAAGCCATCGGGCAGAAGAGTGCCAGGTCAACGAGCACACTGCATGTAGAGATGTCTGATTTCACCTTGTATTAGGACAAGGATATCACACTTGAGACTCTTTTTTCCCCACTCGCTCTTACTTGGTGCCTTATTAAACAACACTAATAAATGAACGATGAAGTAATGCAGAATTATGAGATGTACTCCAGTTCATATATCTACTTCTCAACTCAACAAAAACGGGGTGTATCAATGCTGAGAAGATGTAGAAAATAGGTATATTGCAATTTCATTGTTTGAGCGCACAGATTTTTTTGTTGTTTTGTTTGTTTCACCACATGAAATCCAAACAAGCAAGTAGGAGGCTGTTGAAAGAATTTGCTGTATGTATTTAAGTGCATGAATCTACATCATGTACTTTGTTATGTTTCTTTGATGGTATTTATTTATTATAAAGAATATATATATATATATATCGTAACTCTGACCAAATGTGAGATAGCAGACCAGGTATGGATGGAGTATGGGATTTTCTGCCCACATGGGTTTCACTGATCTAAGCAGACAATCAGAACGTTTGAAAGGACGAGGCTAAACAAGCAATAACCTACTGTCCCTCTTCCTAGCAATTACAACTGGTACGAGAGACGCGTGACAAACGCAAACGTTGGAGACGATCAAGACAAAGAGAAAGAAAAGATTTGAGAATATCATAAGAAATAGGAGAGCTCTAAGAGGAAGAAAAGACATGCACTGTATGAGCGCATCTTACGGCTTAAAAGGTGTGTAAAGGAAGCTGGGTGTCTGGGGACTCCTCTGAAAAGGCCCTTTTAAAATTCAGCTCCATAATAATGCAGATAAATAAAGACAAATTCCCCAAAGTAAATACTATTTAGTTCAAACCTTGAGTTGTGGTTAAAGGTATTTCACACATAACTGACAAATATCCCTGTGCAGCTTGGGTTCTCCTGTTCTAGACACCTGTGCATGTAATCTACTGGGGAAAGGAAGAAGGAAGGGAGGGAGGGAGGTGGCTCATAAGAGAAATGCCAGATAATAAAAATAAACTTTTGATTTACAGTAGTCCTTAGCATATATTTTTATAATCATTTATTCTATTGAAATATTCTAATGAATAAAAAGAAACCGCAACAATAACAGAGGGGTAACCAGTTATAAATAATGAGTTAAGCGCCTTTTTACAGAAATAATGAATTAAGCTTCTTTTTGTGAGAGTTTTCTTATTCTCCCAGGTACACTGCTGACCTTCAGTCCTTACCTTTGCGTGTGAACTTCACGCAGTCAAAACTGTACACCAGTCTGTAGGCAGGTAAATTACAGGCTTTAGCAGCCATGTAAGTAAATACAGTTTTTCATCCGCATATGTACACTATGGCGGCAAATTTTTTTTTTTTTGTGTGTGTGTGTGTGTGTGTGTGTGTGTTTTTTGTGAACTCTTCTCTTCGGAGTATGCAATGACGTTTTGGAACATGAGTATTAATATACCAAAGAACCCCTTTCCCCATGTCTTCTTTTTCAGATCTAGTGTAAAAATATGAAAATATATATATATATTTTTTTTTAAATGCAAAAAAAAGTTCAAATTCAGTTCTCTGGATATTGGGGAAGATGTGTATGTGCCAGACAAATAACAAGCAAAGGCTCATTTTTAGAAGATTGTTAAATGATCTGTACTTTCAAATGGCATTCTTGTGCCGTCAACGCAGCTGGTAAGACTAAGTTTTACCTTCAAAGGGGGATTTTTGTTCAAATCTTTTAAATGCTGACTTAGTGTTAGTTTCCTGCAGTCTTGGAAGAATCATTTCTTTCACCATAGCATTCCATCTATGTATTCAAACAAAGCATTGCTAGACCCATTTTTTTAAAGGACGAAGTTAAGTTGTATATTAAAGTTGATTTCTATTTCTATTTTCAAGGGATAAATAACAGAGAAAATTCCTCTATGCTTGCAGGCTTTAATATCTTAGTATTTCACATGAAAAATTGTCAAATTGCTCGATTCGTGGGCAAAATTGCTTTTATGAAGTTATGTTTACTGAACTAGCTAACTGGCTAACTTTATATTTTTTTACGTGACGATCATACTGCAAATGTATATAGAAGCAAATACAACTCTTTGTTCAAGTAAATTAAAAGATGACCCCAAAATGAATTACCACTCATAAACTAAACCTGTTAATCCACAAGAATGCTTTGAAATAATCAATACAATGGCCCAGCCATAAATAAAGTACAAATAAAAACGAAAGATGCAAAAAAAAAAAAAAGAATAAATAAATACGTGCAGATGCAACTTAATCACACGTCTCTCGTCGTGCTTCCAAACGGTGAGGAGCGTGAAGCGGCGTAATGCAGCGGTGGAGTCGAGCGGTCTGTCTCAATGTGTCCCACCTGCCTTCATCGGCAGGGACACGCAGATCCCCAACAGCTTATTCAGAGCAGACCACAGATACAATTAAGTGCATCATCTCTCTCTCTCTCTCTCTCTCTCTCTCTCTCTCTCTCTCTTTTTTTTTACACTATCAAGCTCCCTCTCTGGTTAGGAGACGGTAATTCACAGGGCCTGATCTGTCTCCGAGCAGAAAGACGCCAATGCTATCATTATCAGCCAAATCAACCAGCCGTTAAATGGTGGAATCAGGAGACATTTGCTCTCTCTCCACTATCGCAGTGACATCATTACTGAAAGAATCAACAGCAGGAGCTGCCAGTCCGCAGGGGGCAGAAAAACAATACAGCAGCTATAGCCCAGGCATCTCATAATGGCATTAAATAGGGGGCATCCGAAATAACGCAGGCCTACAGTACCTGGAATAAGCAGGCCGCTCTCAGCACCTTCCAGAAAACCACGCTAAAACTTTCCCCCAGTACACAAACCCTCAGGAAAAGACGCTTTGCAATTATGGATCAATGGCAGCTCTATGCCAGTGCTTGATGTATTTTTTTTTTCTGCCACTCTAACATTACAGTTAATACCCACCTTCAAAATGCTTTGACACATGATCCACACTTAAATATCTGGAGTAATGTCACAGAGGTGTTTTTGGATACCCCTCGTATCCTCTCTTGATGAAAAATAATCACCATTTTGTTAATATCCATTTTTAACCTCTGAGCCTGATTAACACTCAGTCCCTGGTAACAAAGCTCTCGTGCTATGGCGATCCTGAACGCCTCCATGGATGCAATGTAATTTTCAAAAAAAAAAAAAAAAAATCCTCCCCCCCTTTCCCTTTTAAATCACTGCTCCTTCAAACACAGCCAAACTGCAGGACAAATAACATTTCATTTACTATGACACTCACATTTAATTGAAAAAGGCACTATCAGCTTTTTAACCTTCACCTGCTGAAAACAGGGAAAAAGCAAGCACGGTTTAATTAACCAATAAAACAAAACATCCCCCATGCTCTAAACAAGCCTGGGAATGAAAGCAGGAGAGGACTGAACTCTTGATATGTTCCCGGTTTAATACACACACACACACACACACACACACATACACAAATACTCAAATAAAAGCATGTTGGCTTAAACAAATCACAAAGTCAGCAATCGTATACCTAAAATCCAACCTGTAAAGATTAGAAATTGTCAAAATATTTGTGACGGAGGAATTCCAGCAGTTGAGCGCACTGTTATTCTACAAAAGACCCATCTTCCTTGTGTAACAAGTATATGAAATGAGTGTAGACAGAAAACCTAAAATCCCCCAGGCTAAAAAAATCCTGCTATTGTAGTAATAACCCGTGAGGCCGGGCTGGGAATGTGCTGCTTTCACAGGCACTTCTCATCCTATTTGTAGCTGTGCCATTGATGTACTGTGTGCAGGTCACTTACTTTGCAATAAGTTAAAACCCTTTTAAAAGCCAGCAGAACTTCTGGACCAAATACTCGGGTTTGCCTGTAATGTTTTTTCCCCCCTCTTTTCTTTCTTTCCTCTTTTTGTTCCACAAGGCAAGTTTCATTAAAGATCCAATTATGCAAATGAGGTCCAGGAGAGGCAGTTGAATATGCAGTATAATAGTGTACTGTAATAGTTCAATACAATATACTGCACCGGGCAGATTTACGAGGCAACATAACTGCTACGCCTCCATCCTTTCGAGAAAACCTCTTGATCATAATTAAAGGTACAGTGTCCTAATTTCCAACAGCCATCTTGCTGGGGCCTCTAACTAGTGAACCAATCCATGCTAATGGCAAAGGGTTGGTTGCCACCCAAAACAAGTTCTTGCAGCCCAGACACAAAAGGCATTAAACCCCACAGCTGACTGGGGATATTTAAGAACACTGACAAATGCCACTACCAGCCCCTGCTCTGATTAAATTTTCTGCAGCACTGCAGATATTTACCACTATTTTCAAAGAGTCTAGAGAACGTGCAAGAATACAATGTGCATGCTTCAAACTCGATGAGTGATGGGTGGTTGCCTATTTGCGTAAATCTCTTGTCTGAAACTGACATGGTTGTAATTTTGTGCTCCTCAAAAGATCAAAGCAAGTTATCTAGACACAATGCATTGCATATTTAAATCCAAATTGGCCACTTTAACAAAGACAAAAAAAATGTCGTATGCAGACTAAAGGCATTTTATTACTGTGAGACTACTTGTTTCAAAGGACAAATAAAGAAAAAAAAAATATTAGAATGGGTGAGAGAAATCCATCTTTGTAAAATACCATCAATCAAAGGAAAATTGCGTCCTGGAGTTACAAAATCACTCATGTAGAAAAATGGCAAGGCCAGGCTGCTCAGTGCTCATCTTTCTCAAGGCTGTGCAAACGGTTCCAACTTAACACATTCAATTATTGAATATAAACATCAACCTGAATCTCCAGGTTTGAGATCCATATTGATCCTGCTGTAAACTCCGGGGGGGGGGGGGGGGGGGCAGAGAAACAGAAAGAGAGAAGAGAGAGAGAGAGAGAGAGAGAGAGAGAAAGACATACACTGAGACAGAAAGACAGAGAGTCAGAGAGAGAGACAGAGAGAAAGAGACAGAGAGACAGAGATTTCTGTTCCCTGAACTCCCTCTTTGGAAGGGAATTAAGGAAAAACTGCAAGGGCACAAAACATCTGTTCATTTCTGTTATCCTCTTCTACAAGTCTGTTGTAGGGAAGTGTCTAATACACACCTTGTTCTTCACAGCTTTTAAAGGGGTAAATAGATTAGCAGGACTCCTTTTCTTGAGAATCTAAACTCGGAAACCTACACTGGTTGCCCACAAGAACGAACTAGTGAGGCATTGAGCATCTTGACATAGTTAGGTGGACTCCTATTTTGGACGTTTTTTTTTTTTTTTTAAACACTATCCTTAAGCTTAGTCACCACCAATTCACTGTTCACTTCCTCCTTAATTTCTGCCCTAGCATTATGCATTTATACAAAATGGCATCAGATTTATAGTTTCTTAAAATAAAAAGTATTCGCCAGAGAATAAGGCCCAGTAATTACCTTTATTACAATTAAAAATGATATCGCACCACGTTTATGTCACAGACACACACATTTTTTTACAACACACACACACACACACACACATTGCTATCCTAAAAAGTGCAATGAGTCAGACTGTTTTTGTGAATGCGAGACAAAAAGAGAAGAAATTGCAGAGCGGTATTTATCAGATTTAAGGACAATGCACTGTAAATTTAAAAAAAACCATCATACAAACATTTAACTCACAGTGAGGATATTAATGAAAATAAATGTACCTTATTGCAGATATTTCTTCCCTGGAAATTAATTTTATAAAAACATCAAACAAGAAATTGAAAATGAATTCCTGCTTTACATTTCCTTCTACCTTGTGTTAAACTCTTAAATGAACTTGGATTAAAGGCAGTTCGAAGCAGAGGATCGTGCAAACATGGATACAAATGTTTAAAGTGCTACTTTAAACAGTATGCGGTCAAAGTAAATGTTCCCAAAAAATGCTTAAATGATCCTAATGTCATTTTCTCAGACAGAGAATGAACCAACACCACCACTCAGACCATTAAAGCGCCCCACCCATCAGTATGGGACCTCACTCTATATACATTATAACTTTTTAAAATAGGGAAATAGTTGCTAAGTAACCACTTGGTGCACCTCAAATGAAACCTCTAATGCAAGAAGATCAAAACATTCTGAAATTATTTTAAACACCTGCATCCTCAGTCTTTGAGGAACATAGTGTCGTCATAATTCCTGCATTTCAACTCACTTGATTCCTGCAGCCCATTACTAAATGAAGAATCTGTGTGGTATTATTTTCCTCCACAATTCCACTCATTATCTGCGCAGCCATAATGCTAAAATAAAGTTGTGAGTGCTTGTCCTGAGAGGCGTTCTGTCCTGTCTTGCGTGGCACCACGGCTAACCTTTCCCATGAAGGTCGCCGTAGCTTCCTAGCTTCCATCTCACATACAAACAGCCACGCCATATTTTGGATGCCCCATGCCTAAGAGACACCGAGGGTGAGGAGGGACACCCCTTGGTCACAGGGGTAAAAGCCTTAGCCCTTTGAGCCGGGGGGGGGGGCTCAACTACACATATCAATTAATACCTAATCGCCAGCGTTCCCTGCCATACTGTCCCACAGAGCCCCAGCTAGGCCTCTGCATCTGGAAGACAATTTCAACCAATTAAAGGCTGGAGAATCAGTAAAGTGTGGAATGGCTGTTTGATGGAGGCTGCACACTGGCTCCACTTGACTGGGTGCAGATTGACAGCACTGAGAAAAAGCGTAGATGCAACACATAGCCTCCTTTCGTCTTGTCAGAGACACACACTTCCCTCACTGCTCAGTGGCTGGCACCCCAGTTTCAGGAGCCCATGAGCACGGCAGATAAACACTAGATTTTCAGATTCACTGCTAAACTGTTCGATGTGTAGGCCATAAACCAGACTAAATAATTCCAGTTTCACATTACAGCCAGGTTCTGCAAGGGAATGAATGTTTTGGGGTATTTAGACAGGTGCACTTTTTGAGTTGCAAAAATAATTAAGGTCAGAACATCGGAGAAAAAAAACTTATCTTGCTTAAAAAACACGCCTGGTCATGTCCAACGGCAAACAGATTTGTTACAAAAATTGACTGGCATTGCAATTAAAGCAACAATCACACAATGACATTAATCATTTGAATAATCTTAGTTTGGTATGCAAAATTACACAATGTAACAACAATGTTAACATTCCTTTTCTTTTATAACTGATATTCAAAAATAATTTAAATTGCAATAAATATAATGACACAGATGAAATGATTATATTTTTATTGCATTTTTTATTTTTGTTTTTATGGAATCATATTTTCTTTAACTTCAAGCACAGCAACTACTGGCCATATCATTTGATTTGAAATAAAACTACATAATATATACATTTGCAATCACACACTGCACTATATTCTGTATCATCAATCTTCCCATTATCTTTTAGATAGATGCATATTCAGTCAGTTCTGTGGCCTCTTCAAAATCAAGTGCACACCATATTTTCATTCTACAAAATATGATGCATTTAAGTTGATTAAGAACATGCAATTGTTTGTGTGCAGTGCTCAGAACATAAAGGGTCAAGGGTGCCATTTTTAGCTTTTCAAACTCAAGTGACTCTTTTCCATCGCAATTCCAACTCAAATAAGAAATGAGGGGAGCTGACAAAAATGTCTACGCCCAGACACTATTGCAGACATAATATCCGCCTAACAAATACCGTTAAACAATGACTACCATTTGCATACATCTGCACGCTCACTATTCGTAATTTTCCTTTCACAGAGAATATAAGGAAAAAACTGTTTTCTAATTTCAACTTCGCGGAAGATGCAAAAAGATTTTTTTTTTAAATATATATATATAGGCCAATGTGTGCATTGTTTAATATTTCAAACAGTGATATCCCCTTGCAACCACTGGGTCCTTCTGAGGTAGACTACTATTAAGTCACCTCGCACATCAAGAAGAGGTTATTCTTGGTAAGGATGTGTCCCTAAAACTAACTCAAGGTGAGAATGCGCTGTAGAACGAGACACCTGCATCTCACACAGGAGTTTAGAATGGCGGCAGTTTAACGATGTCACTTGTGTATATTTTCTGATCACTGCAACAGATTTGAGCAAGTAAATCTAGTTTTTTTTTTATCGTATTTAGCGTTTAACAAAATCTTAAGATTGACGTCTATCCGACATAAGACTTTTTCTGACAATGTTCCATCGTTGAACAAACTTGCTGATAACAGAGGCTAGAACATTAGAAGCTGGGCTCGTATTTTAGACTATTTGTATTTTGCAATCAAGTCGAATGAAGTTGCCCTCATGATTCCTTTTGCAATAGCGTTATTATCGGGCTACTAGTAGGCTATGTGGTTCGTTTTAAAACCTCAAACTCACCCTTAGTTCTGTTGAACATATCATTTCACATTCAATGAATACCGCAAGCTTTGAAAACGCTTGCCGTTTCTAACCGTATCCCTGTAACTTTACACAGACAAAATGCATTATTTCCCCAAGGACTACATTTGCAACTGTCGTTAAATCTGCCCTCTCTGTAGCAATATGCTTGTTGTTTCCTGATAAAAGGTTTTAAAGCCTGATATGACATTTACTTCTTAGCTGTTGAATGCCATCATAACGTTCCTGAAAGCATAATGCGGGTCTTCTGTTCATACGAGGTCGATCACAGCACAAAATGGCAGGTCTCTCAGGCACTTCCATCTCACAAGTTTTGACACTTGGCATGCACCAGATAACTTTGATCCTAATTCTTCAGCAATCCGTATTCAGGTTAGTTGAAATCCTGAACAGAACCCCTTGGGGTGTAGCGGGAAAGTTTGCAAAGAAGATTCTAAAGAGGAAAGTTTTATCCCCCGGTTAAGCAGCGGCAGCTATCTGATATCACATCACACTTAAACTGGGAATGTTCCCTTTCATTTCAGTCTTTAGCGGTGTTAATGAAATATTTAACTCTGCAAGAAGTAAAGGTTGTAAAATGACACGGAAAATATAATCGAAGATTTCTTGGGAGTAAGTTCTACAGCGCCGTTCAATGGCTTCCCGGATGCTTTCATTATGTTGGTGCTTTCTCCCCTGACAGCCCCGCATGCAAACGTCACTGCTGTGGATATTAAATTGTACTGTATTCTTTAAATTACAAAAATAAAAAATATATATACATTTTTTTAAATCAGGCCCCTCTGTGATTTCATGAGAGAAACAAAAAAGTCAAAACTGACTTTAAAAAGCACAACGTCTCCCTTTAAACCCTCTCGAATTACTGAAACTACAGCTTTAGCACTTCTTACCTTAAAATTTAAGCAATGCGTTGAAGAAACTCCTGCATGTAAACGCTGCGTTTTGAAAGAGTGTGTTCATTGAATAATGAAGCATGTCCATAAGATTGACTTGGTCATTTTCTTGCGCTGAAGGGGGAAAAGTGCGGCTCGGACCTGTTACGATTGTCCTCTCCACAATCCCACTCTATAGAGCTGTTCCGCACGCATCCCGAGTAGAGAGCGTTTTATTTTATTCGGTTTCTTTTCGGGATAAATGTGTTCATTGATACTGATCACCCAGCATCACAAGACATTTCCATCTTTCAGCTTGGACTCCCCCTATCTGGTAGGTGAAATGCATTGTACCGTTAAAAAAGCACTCCATTGTCGTGCTCGGCGTAATTCGCAGCAACTAGATAGGTCTTGCGGCATTCGATTTTGATGAGCCAAAAGCTCAGCCCTTGATAAAATAACCTAGTACATAAAATAATCTCTAATCGCCCATTTCCCCTGCGTTGCAACTGAGAAAAATTACCACAGCGCTGTCTGTTCCTGACCTTGAGCTCCCGTAAACACTATTATTAAAATCTGTCTATTCTCTAAGAACCCACTCACATTGTCAGTCTTGTTATTCTGAGACGCCGCGTATAATTGGCTTTGATACCTGCCGTCTCAAAAAATACTAATCATCCCTGTCTGAGAAAAGATATATTATAGTTACAATACGATTGCTTACCTTTTCGAATAACTATTTCAAGTCTGTTTTCTTCCAAAAAACTCCAGGATAAATCTGTGTAGACAGCGCGCGCGTCCCAAGCATCAGTCACTGCTCTAGCGCTTAAGAGAAGTAATCAGCGATAAAATGACGTTGATCTGCACTGTAACCTTGTGGCGTATTTAATGTAAATAAGCCAGTTATGTTGCCAGTCGTATGCACACAAACGCGAAGGGTCCAGTGATGAGCTTTTTGCGTTCCCCGACGAAAAAGCTTTATTCTAACACCATGCTATATTGAAACAATAGGGAAAAGGCGAATCTGCTTACAAACGTGATTTTAATTAATATCGTAGCGGGCTATTAAAATGAACATGCTACACTTAAAGACGAGAAAATATGTAATGGGAGTCGCGCTCGCTTGTAGGTTCTTACCAACGTGGAAATAAAGAAGGTGTTTTGATGGGAAGTTCGATGTGGTCGTCAAACTTTTTTCTTTTTTTCCCCCTGAACTTCAGAAGCGTTTTGTTCGGAAAGCAATGTGCAGGTCGACCGTACACGCAACAAAATGCTCGGATGTGGATGGTTTGATAGGTTATGTTTCTATAGAAAAAAAGAAGCTGAATAATGCAATTATAAATTCAGTGTCCCAGAGTTGACAAAAGCTAGTGCTTCAATAGAGTCTTTGTTGTGGGATTATATAATGATTAGTGTAATTATGGGAAAAGGCTTGGTTATAATAAAAAAAGTATCAAAATACGCCGACCGGCAGGTTGTTTTAAAGAATATAGGCTACTCGCATGTGACATTTGGACGGCGAAAAGAAACAAGGAACATTTGAAAGGTTGACAAAGAAGAAAGTAGTGATGCGCATGATTAGAGCCAATGCAGACGGATTGATTATTCAAAATGTCGAGCCATGGGGACACTTTACACATTGATTCAGGTAAAACTAGATTCTCAATACATCAGGACTGAAATTAGTTCCCTGGGGGTTCGCTGACAACCGCGGGTTTACATATAATACATGCAGTAAAACTCATTCTCCTCATGCGCCAGGGACAGTTTGCCACCGTAACTTACCTCAAGCAAAATATACACTACACTACTTTTCCTTTTTATACTAGTATATTATCCCATTTTTCTCTCGTTACATAAAAAAGACTCAGCTCTTGCATTTTTAATTTAATTCCATCTTATAAAAAGACCACCTAACAGAGAGGCCAATTAGGGGTGATTATTTTATTACTTAAACTTGTGCAATATGTCTTGCAACTCTGTCCGCAAGAATATGAAGATTAATTAAAACCCCAGAAGAGGAGACCCAAGTGTCGTTTATTTTCTTTCCAGAAAGGACATACTTTAAAAAGGAAAAAGGAGTCCACCGGCGTTATTCACGATGAAATCAGATTCCCATGCCTCCCCTTAAACGTTTAGGAATTCAGCCTGCATTTTCCAGTTTGATGTGTATGAAATTCTTTTTTGAACAAATTCCAAAATAAAAGTTTGTCTCTAAAGAAATTAGCATAACCATCCCATCAATAATATCGCTATCTCTATGGGAATGATAACTAAAGCAGTAGGGGTGTCCCTTTTTTCAATTCTTCATGGATCAACTGCGCATTTTCAGTTTTCTTTTGAACTTGTTATAGCAAGTCAAGTGATTCTTTATCGGTGACAGGCTTGACAAAGAGACTGGGATGGGAAAGCAGGTCAAAAGGAAGTTGCCATATGGACTTAAACATGCAAATTTAAACAATATATTAGGGAGATATCCAATATGCAAGCAAACAGTGCTACAATGCTGGGTGACGTTTTTGCCTATGTAGAGAAGGAGCGAACACTTTGGCGTGAAAGTATAGTTACGAATATATGCATTTTGTTTGGGATTTCAAAAGAAACTGTTTTATATATTCTGATTCAAATGAAATGGAAATGATGAAATCTGAGAGTATAAATAACAAAGGCGAAGTATCATTTATAGAATGTCGCTTGTATTATTGGTCCAAATTTTAATTATACAATTTGAAACAATAGTTAGACTAATCACTCGTTATGTATGTGAAGCAAACGGTTAACGAGGTCTTGTATCCTGTTATTGTCTTGGTTTTCTCAGGGAAATCATTCCATACAGAATAATAAAAATACAGTTCTCTGAAAACGCCTGTGCAGCTCATGCACGTGACTCTCTGAAGACCTTGGCTTATAGCAACAGGTGATCCCAAGATGAAGAACTTGAAAAACCTGACACGATTATGGTTAATAAGCGAACGTTCGCTGACATAATTTCCTTTCACTGCACTAATTGCAGGTGGATACAAATTAAATGTGTCCTTAAAAAGTTGATATTAAAGTTTAATATATGTATATGTGTGTGTGTGTGTGTGTGTGTGTGTGTACAAGTTTCACGTAGAAAACTGTGATCAACACAAAAGATTTATACAGTTTGTGTTTTACAACTGTTATCATTTCTATCCTGCTCTTTTTTTCTTAAATGGGCCCTAGGATATAGAATAAATATTCACATTGACCATAAGTTACTTCTTTTTTATTTTTTTCATTTCAGATGCATACTGTATTTTAGGTTATTTTTTCAATTTCATTTGTAAGTTGTCCTGATCTCTGCATCTAATCCAAGTTAAAAACACAGCTAATCAATAATAATAATAAATAAAACACCAACAGGAACACAAAGGCAGCATTGAATGTGTCAGGATGCACTGATGATTAAAACTGAAGATGGTTCTGCTTTTGACCCAATACTGGAAGCAATCCAAGAAATCATGCTTCAAAACAGACACGCCACTGTTCACTTTCAAATGAATTAAGATGTTATTCCGTTAGGCCCTTTCTTGTGTACTTTCGGATATACGTAGCTAAGGAAGCACCAGCCAGGGCCATCGACAGGACGGCATGACTTACTTTTACCTCTCGCTTCTGTGAACAACAAACATAAAATGTTCTAAAAACCGTTCTGCAACATCCCAGAAATGCAAACACATTGCAGCAGCATTACACCAATGCTGAGACAACTTTAGGGATAGAATGGACAAAATGTGAAGTGACAGGCTGTGCACAGTTTATATGTGATTTGAAGGGGAACCCATCTGTTTTTATATCAGGTTCCCAAAGGGCTCCTAAGGGCTAATCATTTCCAGTCCTTTTGCCAAAAAATTAAAATAGCTAATATAATTGTGAATGAGATTTAAAAACATTGTTGTCTAAGCTGGCAAAAGTATATATAAAGAAAATCTCAAGGCTTTTTCTGTCAGGTCACTTCTATCAAACCATACTGGCCAAACTACAAGCACGCTAACTGATGATTATGCTCTATTTCTATATTTTCAAAAATGCACTTAACGCAAACTACTTGTACATGTTGTTTACTTTTGTACTTTGCTTGAATGTCTGACTTTTCACATATAACTATTTCAAGATTGAACAAGGACTTAAAAGTATGACTGAAATTTATATTTACAGATGAATTCTCAAGTTGTCAACATCTTATTAAAATGTGGACAGTTGGGGTGCTGTGTGTCCCATTTCATATGCTGTAGTTCAAAAAATGCCTTGGCATACAGGCAAAACTGGCCTCAAGCTCAATGAATGCTGAAAGCTGAGTATTTGATCTATTACTGATAACTGGATGGATGCTAATATAAATGATCTGAATCAAAACCTCAGCAGGAAAAATATCTAAATGAAAACATCTGACTTGAATTAATTGCTTACAATGTTTAGCACACGGTACATAATGACTACTGTATGCTTAAAATATCCCCAAATTGATGCTTCTATATCTTACTAAAAGAAGTTACTGTGAGTCTGACAATTCACCACGATGACAGCAACTTCACAAACAATGTTGAAGAAAGCTCTAATTGTCATGCAGGAACAATTAACAATTAGACGTTTAGTTTGTAATTGTGCTCTGCATTTGTGTTTGGTTTGGGAACACATATAAACACATGCATGCATACATACACACATGCATACAGGCACACACACACAGACACACACACACACTCACATACATGCAATTACATTTCAAACAAATTTACTATGACCCAGTTAGCAAGTCAAACAAAAAGTCAAGGAACAAACTCTTAACATCCAAATGGGTTTACAGTCTCAAAATGTCCAGGCTATTCTAAGGACAGCCTGGACCACCACCAATGCCAGGCCTTGCCCAGTTCTTCATGCTCTTCCATGGCTCAACCAAAGTCCATATTTCTAGTGAACACACTTATTGTACTATTACCGATCAATTGGTTTCTAATCACAATAATGAGTTGGCTGCCGTTCATGACGGGGTGCTAACGGCCTCCATGGGAGCATTAACGAGGCTCCGTTATGCCGTGGGCCGTTAACTACCTACAGCCGCCAGTTAATGGCTCCAAATGGCCTCCTTGGTGGATATTAGGATGTAATTAGAACCTTCAGACCTCTGGTGCTTTCACCGGTGGACATACTCGTGTCTTTCTTTCTTTTCTTGTTTTTCATTTTTGTTGTTGTTGTGTACTGTGGTCAGGTGTCTGCTTCAGTGAAAACTCACAGCTGTCAGTCAGAGCCACTGTAGGCAGTTTGGAGAGCCTGCCCTGAAGATACGAAATCCAAGGTGTATGACTGAACTCTGGTCCCACCTATCCTGTCTTCCTGTCTTGTGTGGTAAAGTGCACATAATGTGTGTTAAGTGTTAAGCACTGCCACACCATGGGTGTTGTGATACACTCGCCTTTAACTGTGAGTCAGGGCATACGTTAAGGCATATGTAGACTGAGTATGGATATTTGATCATATCATGTCATCCCCATAAATCATAGCGTGTAAAATCATGACTAAAAAATCTAAACGGAAAGAAATGGTCATTGTTGTCGAGCATGTCACAGAAAAGGGAGTACAGTGATGTGAAAAAGAAAGTAACCACTCTTTCAATTCTATGGTTTTACCTATTAGGAAAAAAATAACCTTCATCTAGACCTCACCAAGTCCTAACAGTAAATCTAACCTCATGTGAATCATACCACACAAATTCTGCTTCATTATTTACTCAACCAAAAGCCAACATGCAGAAGCCATGTGTGGAAAAAGTAAGAGCACTGCTTTCAAATCAATTAAGAAGGTAATTAGAACCAGGTGCCGCTAATCAAGTGCACACGATTAGCTGATCATCAGGAAGTCCTGCCACCTGTATATAAAAGCAGAAACTTTGACAATGTGGTCTGGTCTCTGGAGCATTCATGTTTGTGTTAACACAGCATGCCAAGGACAACAGATCTCTGTGATGATCTCAGAGGAGCCATTGTTTTGGCATTGGAAGGGTTATAAACAATATGGGTCTAAATAATATGAAGTCCATTATTGCACAGTGAGAAAGATCATTCTCAAACAGAGAACATTCAAGAAAGCTGCCACTCTACCCAGGAATGGGCATCCCAGCAAATTCACCCTACAACCAGACCGCATGTTTTGATAGATTACAAAGTGCCTTAAAGGATCTATTGGCCACTGTCAACACGATAAATGTTAGAAACTCCACCACTGGGAAAAGATTGAAAAAGTATGGCTTTCACAGGAAGGTAGCCTTCTTTCCAAAAAGAACATTGCAGCAAGGCCTTGGTTCATTGTAGAACACTGTCCTCTGGACAGACACGACCAAGGTGGAGATGTTTTGCCATTATGCACAAAGCCATGTTTGGCAAAAACCAAACACTGCTTTATCACCACAAGAGAAGCTCATGTCAACTGTCAAGTCTGGTGGTCGAGAGGTGATGGTGTGGCACTGTTTTGCAGCCACATGACCTGGATGCCTCATAATCACTGAATTTACCATAAATACCTCTATATACTGGAGCCTTACAGAGGAAAATGTGAGACCATCTGTCCAACAGCTAAAGCTTAGCCAAAAGTGGATCATGCAACAGGACAATGAGCCTAAGCCCAAAAGCAGCTCTATGACTGAATCAGAGTTTTGGAATGGCCAAGTCAAAGTCCAGACCCCATCCCCATTAAGATGTTGTGGCAGGACCTTTAGAGAGCTGTCCATCAACAAATGCCCTCAAAAAGCATGAGCCGAAGAAGTTTTGTAAGAAGGAGTGGGCCAAGTTTCCTCCAGTGCAATGAAAAGACTGGAACTCATACAAAAAATGATTACTGTACTTCAATTTATTGCTGCTAAAGGGGATGGTACAAGCTCCTTAATCATGGGCTGCACTTTTTCACAGAAGGCTTCTGCATGTTGGCTTATTTTTGGCCGAATAAATGATGACAAACTAAAATCTGTTGTGTTATTAGTCACATGAGATTAATTAATCAACTAAAGTGGTAACCAACCTTGTTCCTGGAGATCTACTATCCTGTAGGTTCTCATTTCAACCGTAATTCGGCATGCCTGACTACTAATTAGCAGCTCAACAAAGATCTCTTGCTGTTGAATGAGGTGTGCTTTGTTAGGATTAGAGTGAACATTCAGGAACAGGGTTGGTTACCACTGATCTTCTAGTTAAGGATTAGTTCTGCCCTAATATGTATAACCATAAAATTGATGGGTGTATTTTCTTTTTCACACCACTGTATCTGAGGTTACTATTAGCAATTTCTGCCATTTTAAATTTATTGTAAAATTACCCTCAAACTAGACATACTCCCTTTCTCAACAGAGCAATCTACTGCACATTACTTTGATATACATGTCCATGTGAATAGAAAGGATTGTGGAGATATTGTGCTTGCTGTACTTTAGAAACAAGATGGAGGACATGCTGGCCTTTGCTCATGAACACGATCAAGCACAAAATGAGAAAGTAACTACTATAGCTGAAACATGGGGAAAAACTGAAGAAAGAGGGAAAATATCAAGCTATGTGATGCAAGCAAAAATTCCTATGGGCCTTAAAGGCAAGGTGAAAGCCAGCCTTAAATATAATGTTCCATGGAAAAGTCAGTGATTGGCCTTAACATGTCGTGCTGAAGCTAACAGCACATGATTCTGATGGCAGGAACATAATCCTAATCTTTGTCTGTAACTGCCACAAAGGCTTGGAGACTAGGTCTTTCATAACCTCTCTATTTGCTTGGAGATTTGTTGCTTCCATACAATAACTGACATAAGAAGAACCAGCAGTTTTACAATGGCAAACTCCTGGGCTGATATTCGCATACAGAGTAGTAAATGTTAGAGGCTAATATGTGAATGTAAAAACTGCAGAGCAGAGCTACCACAAGATGCCAACAAATATACTGCTCTGAGGAAATGTCAGGGATTCTACAGACTTATCACCATTTCCTAAGCTCTGGGTGTCATGTTGTTAAAGTGGCCGCTTTGCATGGGTTTTGTATGTCATGGGTTTGAGTCATTGCTCATCCCCTCCAAATTATCATGTTTTCATTTGCTATATGTCAAAAGAAAATATTTACTTGTTCTTTCATGTCAGGCTGAAGAATCTCTCACACAAATGCTTGCTTTTACCTCTATCAGTCTTGGATAAAAAAATATATTAAACAGAGATTTTGAAATGAGATTAAATGGCAGAGCAAGTTGTCCTTGCGGGCTTTACATGTCAACCGTACTGCAGGACAGATGCAAAGAGGATCATTTCCATTGCATCTTTTTACGCAGCCGAGTCAGTAACATTCTCAGAACATTTCTGTAACATTACAGCAGTATTTTCACTGCATGCGTCCCAACGTTAGCTGCAGTGGTGCTGAGCCTGACGTCATCTGTTAGAAAGACATGTTCACCACAATCAGGAGCAGGATTATTTTAAACCACGGTTCCCCCTATTCAATCCAATTATAACAGGGTTGATGTTTACGCCAAAAATAGCCGTTCTTTGGAAAGGGCAGCCTTATTTGGGGGAGTCCAGCAGAGTACCACTTGGCTACCATACTGTGAGTAGAGAAAATGAAGATCAAGTTTCCACAGCAAGGTTGAGAAGCAGCAAGCAGTAAGAGTAGAGACATTGGAAATGGCAATTCCGACTCATAAATTAAAAAAAAGAGAGGTGGGGGGACCACACCGGACATACTAAATTAAGAAAAGGGCACACCTATGAATATCCATTCTATGTAATGGCATTCCCAAGAAGAAAGATTTACAGATCACTTAATGTGCCAGAGTCTTCTGCATAAAAGTATATACAAAGGTTAATATTGCAATAATATCTTTCTGGAGGGCATTGTAATCATTAGCTCTCCAGAGGCATCAATTAGAAGCACTTTATAGCAGGTAATGACTGAAATTCCGGTACAAAATGACATTATTATTATTATCATCATCTATAATTTTAGTCTAGATATACAAGACAAAAATGAAACAGAAGTTCAACAGGAGGTAGTCTTAAGAAAAAAAGAAGTGACTTTCTTCATGTCAGACATCCGTCTTTGTTTTATGTGGTCAAACTGACGGACTAATGTTCCCCGACTGCTGTGATGTCAATTGGGCTTGCCATTGCCTTTGTGCTGCTGATTTATGTTTTATGATTAGGGTATTTCCAAAAGCAGATCTGTGTTTCCTCAAAACTGTGCCTTAATTTCTATTCACAATTTTACCTACAAAATTCCCAGAATCAGAATCTTCTGAATGCAAAGTCCATTGACACCAATCAACTTCGATGTTGAAGCAAGACTGAGCACTGACATAAAGAAAGCGTCAAATATCAAAATCATTTCTGACTGCTGGTATTTGCATGCCAGACATGCACTTCCATTGCAATATCCACTCTTTATTCAGACGACTTGTTAGAAAATGTTCAGACATCCGGAAAGTTGTTGAGTGACCTTTGAGCCTCACTCCAAACATTTATAATGAGGATTTCTCTGTTACTGACCCTCTCATCAACATTATGAATAATTCAGAATTATACTCTTAGTTGTACAGGACACAAGGAAAAGCACACAGACCTCTGACTTTTGAGTTAGCCGTTTTATATTTAATAAGCACAGAGAATGCTTGGGGGCTCCTTTTCAGAATTACTTAATTGGATGCTTGTAACATCCATCATATCATTGTCATCCCCTTGACCTTTCATGTAGGTTATTCATAAAAAGAAGATCGGTTTGTTTTCTGTGGATCTGTGTGCCATACCACCCCCCCCCACCCCCCTACATTCCCCATTTCAAATGTGTTGCTCAAACATTGTAAAAACAAAAACCATTATAACTTCAAGTCACCAAAATAATTCACTCATATGGAACTTGATGGTGACTGCAATCTTTTTCCCTTGAGACTTGCAGTCACATAATTATTGCTATCCAGACAATTAGACATGGTAATGTTTCTGGAAGCCCCCATGCCTCCACATCCCCCCCCCCCCCCCCCCAGTGTGAGCTCACAGACTTCATGACATATCACTGGAAAGTGTCTCCTGTAATTGACAAAGTGTTGTGAGACTGAAAGCATGGAAACTGGGCTTTAGGGCTCAGCTGAGAGGGTAGATTGCTCTTAAAATTATGTATTTGTTTCCACAGCCACTCCGCTATTTCTAATGGGGCTTTCCCAGGAGAAGCGGAAAGGTAGTGGTAAAGAAAAGAGAGGAGGGGGAGGGTGCGAGGGGGGAGGGGTCCAACCAAACGATTTCCACGGTTTCCCCGAAGGGGCGAAACGGACGAGCAGTGGAGTTTAAATAAATTGTGGTGCTTATAAGATTTTTATTGTAATTGTGTGATGTGAGGAAGAAAAAGAGCTATAGGTTAATTTCCTCAACCCCAGCACCCTGGGGACACTCCTAAAGCCAAAGCGAGTTCCCTTGTTGGTTTAAGGCTCAGCTCAAGAAGTAATGAAAGTTCTGAGTTCGGGGAGAGAAAAAAAAGATAAAATACAGGTGAGTTTCATCCCGGGGGGGACCCAATTACTGCCTCTAACCTTAGCTCATCTGCTTAAACCATTTACCGTCTTCTCACTATCAAGGCCATTTGCAATATTCACATTTATACACCATTTGTACTTTAAAAATGATGCATCAGTCATTATTAATGGAACACAGGCAGCACATAATCTTTGCAGACTTGGACAAATGTATCCCATTGATATTTATGTATATTTTACAGTGATATAGCCATATAAGGCACATGGAGTGAGATATCAGCTTACCCGAGGCTGGAAGAAATTTAAGATAAAGGATATTTAATATCCAGTTCACATCATAAGACAAAGCTATATAAAAGTACTTGAGGTTTCATAGCAGGTAATTCCTGCGTCTTTGTCTAAACACACTTTCATGGACTTTAACTTTAATAATATAAATTGAGGGTCACAGATAAACGCACCTTAATGGCTTAAATCTGAAGATTACCAGTACATCCTGTCTGGATATTAATGCTTTGAGGAGGTTTTTTCCAAAGGTGTTATCTCAAAGAAAAAATCCTTTTTTTTTTCTCTTCGCATTTTGTCACATTGTGTTAGAATCAAACTGGTTATATTCTGGGTGGCTATAATCACAGTCTGAAGCAAATATGCATGTACATTATTAGGAACAACATTACGCTGCTGGCTTGGGTTATAGGAAACATTACCAGCGCTTACTGTGTGTCTGAATGATAATGAGCATTCAAATAATAACCTATATCATTTAGACTGAAATATGAATTTAAAATACAGCCTGCCATTTATGAAGGCAATGTATTCTTGAGAACATTCAGGTCTCCCTGCATATCCATTTAAAAAGAAAATAAATATCCATAGCTTTTTTTCACGTGGTAGAGGTCTATTGTCCTCATAATGAGCTGGCTGATGCATTTTTTAACAATGCAATATATGTTGCTGGGTTGGATTTAGGTAAAATAATTTATGACAAGATATTTTTAAATTTACTTAAAATATCAATAAAAATAGTATTTTCTATTAAATTTGCATGAGGTGTCACATAAAAAAAGCTTATGTAAAAATCTTACAACAGCACAGATAAACATGAAAGAGGAAAAACAAGGCATTTCAGCAAAACTATTCACCTTGGGCAAGTGTGACCCACTCTGAGGAGGAGACATCATAAGTGTAGCCCACTGTGAGGAGGAGACAACATCATACTAAGCATTACTAAGCATACTTTGACCTACACTTCTCTCAAAGGTTTGCATCTTGTCAAGACTTTGCAACAAATGGGTCAATTTGGATTCCACATAATGGACCAAGGGTTTCCTAGCAATTTTCATGAGCACATGAGCATTTTTGGAGTAATGGTATTAGGCATAATGGCATGGTATTAGCCCCCCCCCCAATTCATATACAATGAGCTCCACAATGATTGGGACAAAGCCATATTTTCTTTCTTTTTTTATTTAGCTTTCTACTCCATAATCTTTGTAATCAAACTATTCATATCTGGTTAAAGTGCACATTTGCAGTTTTTATTAAAGGGTATTTTAATAAAAGCATAGAATCAAGACTAGATACTGATAGCTCACGTCCCAAACATTATGAGTTCCTGAACTGGGGGGACTATGTGTGGTTGTTTCTACATGGTGAAACCCAAATGTATAAAAAATATCCTGTTACAAAATCTGAGAATATGCACTTTAACTATTTGTGCATTATTTGATTGCAAATCTAAAATTGTGGAGTACACAGCCAAATCAAGAAGAAATATGTCATTGTCCCACATATTATGGAGCTCACTGTATATGCATGGATACAGCCAAACAAGAAACCAATAAAACATTTGTTTTGATCCATTGTCTCAGTTTGTGGGGGTATCTTTACCTTTCTAAAAGATGGAAAATATTTCTTCAGTAAAGGAATTAAAAGGTCTTCTCAGTATCCACTGCTAGTCAGCCAGACATGAGTAGGTTTCGTCCCACAGCACAAAGTACTGATGTCATCTGCACACAGTGGTTCTGGGAATCAGTCATCTATTTTATCTACATCATATGTTATTGCAAGAGGACAATCATGAAGTTGATCACCCTGTGTCTTTTTTGTTTTTTCTTCAAGGAAATTTAGGCATCATCAGATTAGTTATAGCATAATAGAAAAAGAAGCTCTTGTGCTTTTAGAAGCACTTAAATATCTTAAAGTATACCTTGCCTCCACCTTAATCCGCATTATGGTCTACACAGACCACAACGCCCTTGTTTTTGTTCAACGGATGTCCAATTCAAACAATTGGCTCATGTGTTGGTCTTTAATTGTACAAGGTTTCAATTTGGAGATAATGCATAAGAAATGCACAAAACAATGTTGCTGACACGCTCAAACATTGTCATCCTTAAAAAAAAAACCCATGCCCTTGACTTTGTCTTAGGGGTGGGGCTGTTACGACCCGTCATAAGTTTGTGTTTACATTTATCTACGTCACTTCGTTCTTCCGGTTCGTCATAAGATTTATTGTTTCCGTCTCCGTTTAATCGACTAGAAAAAGCAGCTGTTTGCCACCAGTGGAAACTAGCTATTCAAACTTGTGCTTGGTGTGTTGTGCATAGTGATTGCTTCGTCTGACTTTGCATATTCAACCCTATTTTGTTTGATTCAGATTCCTGTCTAGCCTGTCTCTCGTTTGATCAAATCTGATTCTTGCCTTAGACCTTATAGTTGATTTGCCCCATGATTTTGTGTCTTTGACCATTCACTTGTATTCCATTCCGATTCTCGCCTAGCCCCTCTGCTTTGTTTGCCGATTGGATTTTGTGTTTGACCATTCGCTTGTTCTTGACCTCAACTCTCGTTTTGCCCTCTGCTTGCCATATACTGACTCCAGTTAGCTAGTTTGTTCCCAGCTGGACTACAAATCCTTCCATTTGGACACTAATTTTGCTTCATTATTTTTCCTTTGTTATTTTTGAAGGAACTCTTGGTTCTAAGACTACAGACTAATTGTCCTGATGTTCAGTATTCAAAGCCGTCCCATGCCCAGTACCCTACAAATACTAGCCAGGTTTTAGGTAATGCTGGATAGGCAGATAGGGATTGGTGTTATTGTCGGTCTGCAGTACCATTTTCCTTATCCACACTCGACTCATTTCCCTTATCCTACTTCCTGTTACAGTCTGACCCTAGACCAGCTGATATCACCTTATGCCACTTGGACATACTTATTGCTAAAACTCGTCAGATATTTAGTTGGTATAAAAACAATATTTATTTATTTCTTTTACAACTTACAATTCCAATCTATATAACCAACATGTACACTCTATCAAACAGTTGTTTCTCAGCCCACCATGCCAAAAGACCCCCTGTGTGACAGATTGAACTGATTCTAGTTCAGCCCAGGGGCTGCTATCCTGCTTTCATGACAATTTGTATGCCTAAGTGAATGACATTAATTTAAAATTAATATTAAGTAACGCTGTTCAGACTTGGTTTTATTTCTCCTTTGCCTGCCTGTATAAGTGCATCTACTATGGGCTACCACTAATACTGATAAGAATAATTAGCATTGTGCACACCTATTAACAAATAGGCATTGGAAAATATCTGCTTAAAAGCACAGAATTGCATGTATATCCTCCTTTAAATTGATAACTGAAAATGGTAACTCAATTTGTCTTGTATTATATTTTGCAGCATGACAACATATTGATATTGCATAAATTAAATAAAACCCTTGACTTGGTATTGCTGCAAACTGGTGTCCTTCCTTATGTATAATTGGAAAATGATGTGTTGTTATAAACGTTGCATGCTGTTGGGTAGCATTTTCAACTAAGAAGGGGATGATAGTAACCTGATCTGATAGAAAGCTTTGGACTGTGTATTTTGTCATTGGGTGTATCAATGTTTAAACATTTTTAGTTGTATTTTGAACTGAAGAATTCTAACAGTTGCTCTAATAAAAATGTCTGTCAAATGATTCAATTATATAAAAAGTAATCCTAATTATAATCATGGCATTCCCATAAAACACTCCTTGGTACAACCAACTAGATGGCAAATAACATTGTAGCAACATTAAGCCATTTCCACAATGTCACATCATAGTTAGGAGAAGTTAGTGTAATTTAATGAAATCTCTGCTTGGTTTAATTTGCATCAGAAACCAGTAAAGCATATCCAGCACTGTTAATCAATCTACCCTGTAAACTCATCAACTACAGATCACCTCAGCAGGTGAGTGCCTTGACAAGTAATCCTCTAAGAGAATTGGTCAATAGATCCCATGGCCCTCCAAGGTCTGGTGTAAAATCTGGACTGTGCCTGTGCCGACTGTGGCCGGCAGCCCCACAGCGCGATGCACATTTGGATCTAGCATGGCCCAGAATGACAGGATCTCATTACTCACCAGTGACCCCGGCACCCACAAGCTGCACATGAAGCGTCTTCCTCTGACTCATGTCTGTGTGAGCCCGATGTATGAACTGCAGTGTGATAAGAAATAGCAGCTGATATTACGGGCTTCGAGGAGAGCTTGTGCTCGTCTATACCCCCAAATCAAAGGCAAAGGTTGCAGCAACAAACACTGACAAAATATGACTGGAAAATCCAAATTGGGGATAAACAAGGGGGTAAAAGCATAAAAAAGAATGCTGTTGGGTTTTTTCTGAAATATGTTCGTTGGATCTTTTTTATGCTTCTACCTGCTTTATATCCCAATTTGGTTTCAACTTTGCAATTTGAAAAGTTGAGGGCGTAATGTAAAGATTTTAAAAGAATAATGAAAATAGTATGAAAAACATCCAGCAGCATGTAAATGCTTAGCCTTTAATCAAAACTCCACCACTCTGAATATATTCCAATTACCTACCACTTCATGGTAAGCAGTACAACCTCCAGTCTTTCAAAAGCACAGCCCTAGTCTGTTTCCATTCACTATGAATTGTTTTTGCAGATAGACGTTCAAAACAAACTCTGTAAGAATTGCCAACGTACGGCTGCAATATGCTAATGACGAAAGAGTGCCCGTTGAGAGGTGACTGAAAATGGCAGAATAAAATGAATATGCTTTATCAATCTTTTCATGTTGACTTGTTTACTGTAGAAAAAAATTAAGCTACTGTTAATTGAAAGGAAATTAATGTTGTGGCCACATCCGCCTCTGAAATGGAAGAATGCAAGCCTTAGAACAATGATAGCTTTTGTTTAAGACAGATTTCAGTTACGCAGGCTCATAAAGAAAGCCCCCCACTGATACAAATGAATTTCTTGGACATTTCTCCAAACAATTGCCTCTGCATCACCTGATTCAATCAAAAACATTTGCATTCTGTTTGCATCCATTGTGCTGTGAATCAGTAAACAAGTCAGAGGGCTGAAATTTGATGTGTTTTCATGGTCTCTCCTCTGTTGCTTACATTTTATTGAAAAATTGAAATTCAAAAGAATATCTGAATACGTGTCCATGTATATGTAAATTTTTTTTATTTTTTATAGGTTACTTGTATTTTTATGTTGAAGATGTTTCCTTCCATTACATCACAAGCACTTAGCAGATGGTCTTAACCAGAATGACTTACAGAAGTGGAGAACATCAGAAAGAAAATGTTAGAAAAGGTACCAATTGTATGAAACCTCCAGACCAGCTGAAGGTTGCCAGTCTCAACAAAGAATAACAGCAGTTTCCCAATACTTGCAGTAAACAGGAGAGCAAGAAAACTAAAAACAAAAAATTTAATTCAAAATTTGAGTCACCCAATAATTAAAATGTAAGATTAAGTCATGGCTAAAATGTACCATTTAGCTAAACTAGGCTTGGTAATTCTCTCCACAGTATAATAATAATAAAAGTAATTAAGGAAAAAGCTGTTGTTTAGTCACTATAGCTTATAAATTCATGTCTGCCACCAATGACATACCCAAAAAGTCTGGCAGAGATTAATGGTTGTGTATATGTCTTGATAACGCTCATTAACGAACAAGCTACTGTTTAGCCTACAAAATGTAATGCATATTAATATTTTATTGGTTAACTTCCTATTACGGTCATCATAGTAGTGTTATTGCATGCTAACTGTGCTACCATTCATAGAGGTAGCACAGTTAGCATGCAGCCAATAGATGTTGCTTAACATTTTTGTACTGAACAAACAGTGATGACATTTCTATAGATCATATCTAGCGATGGGTAAGATAGCCAAAAAATGATTTTCCCAAATCTGTAAACTATATATTACACCAAGGACTTTTGGGAGACCAAATAGTGTCTAGAAGTTTCACAAGATGCCTGCATTGAGGCTTGGGAAACTGAATGAAATCAGTATTTACGATATGTCGTTGCTTTACAAACACACCTGGACGGAGGGTTTGCTTTGCAATTTCACTGCATTGTCGGGCAACCCTGAGAAAGCTGAGGAAGCTTCTCGTGCACCTTAAAGGTACCTTGAGCAGATAATTTAGAGAAATAAAAAGGCGCCCACCGCTGTTTAAATTCATCCCAAGTGCAGCTACAGACAAGGTAGAATAGGAATCTATGAATGTGGACTTGAATCCAACACTCATTGTATCCTATTTCATCATCTCTGTAGCCGCACTGTAATGATCTCTCCCTTACCTACGTCATGTCCAAGTTTTTCACGTTTTTGAGTTGGTTGTGGCTAATGACATTACAAAATTGATTCCATCTGTAATTATGCAGTTTTTAACAACATTTAATAATGTGTGGTGCTCTTTCCCAGGACATTATTTCACTGGGGTGCTAACCTAAAAGTTGCAATTTCAAAGTTAATTTCAAAATGCTACATATTACATATTCCTCCTCATTGAAAGTGGTGTGATGGTTACATTACATTATTACTCTCTGTATATACAGTACAATGTCAGTGATAGGCCTGCTGGGCCATATATTAAAATGCACGTGCACACACAGGTATACAAACTGATATAAAGGGATGCAACTTACAAAGACTCCAGAGTAGTTAGCTAACTGAAGCATCTGCTCTTCTGCTGCATTTGTGCGCACACAAACACTTTTTAGCTAGTGATTTCTGTGATCTAATGTGGCCATGTTTGCATCATAGAACGTGGCTGGCGGACAACTGTGCATTCTGGGGTGGAAATTGGGAATACACAGCCCGTGTTGGGCGCGAAATTATGATTATTTAAAAAAACTAGCAAGCTAGCAATGAAAATTCTAGCTAAGTAAAGACAATCTAGCTAATGCTGTTGTTGGCTAGCTAGCTTTAGGGCAATTTCTCCCTATTAATTCTGACTAGGCCTATATTTTTCTGTAGTCTGAAGTAGTCTGTGTTTATGGTTTTTCTGTCTCCCTTTCCTGTTTTAGCAAGGCTGGAATCTAGCATCATCCCAAAAGGCTTGTGGATCATCCAGCTGCTTTCTTGCAAATATGAGACATTCATGTTTCTTTTGGTTAGCAGTGGTTTCGGCCTTGCTGCTTTCCCATGAAAGGTGTTATGAACACTGACCTTAGCTGAGGTGAGAGAGGCCTGAAGTTCTTTGGAAGTTCTTCTGGGATCTTTTACAACTTCCTGGATGATTTGTGGCTGCGCCCTTGGAGAAATTTTGGCCGGCCAGCCGGCCACTCTTGGGAAGATTCACCACTGTTTCGAGTGTTCTCCATTTGGAGATAATGGCTCTCACAGTAGTTTGGTAGAGTCTCAGAGTTTTAGAAATAGCTTTGTAACCCTTTCCAGACTGATATATTTCAACAACTTCCTTTTCCTCATGTCTTTTGGAATTTCCTTTGATTGTAGCATACACTGTAGTGTGCTTGTAGAAACGTAATGGTGACTACTTCACTTTGGTGGTAAGGTTCAATATGAGTGAGGTTAAGATTCAACAGGGCTGGCTGCAATCAAGCCTGGCTGTGTTCAGTCAGCTGAATCTAATTATCAATTAAATTTGGTTAATTGTTTGATTGAGTAACTAAGGGCACAAATACATTTTCACATGGGTGATATGGGTGTTTTTCATTGAACAAATAAAATAATAATTTTAGAAATGTGTTTTGTGTTCACTCAGTTTCCCTTTGTTTCATTTTACATTTTGTCTAAAGATCTGAAACCATTCAGCGTGACAAATATGCAATAGAAGAAAATGAGGAAGGGTACAAGTACTTTTTCATGGTACTGTACAAGATATCATTTTAAGTATACTTTTTGCTGTGCTTATGTTACAGTTTAGAGAAATGGGAATTTTATAAACCTTACTTATTATGTCATGTTAATATGTGGATTACGTCAGCAATCAGTCAGCCTTACTTTGGTGATCATGTCTGTAATGCATGATTTATTCAGCTGTCATTGATTAATTCAAGCCTTTTCCATTCACATTAGCTCCAATGGGGTATATACTAGTTAGATAAAATGTAAAGGCATAAATTAAATATTTCATACAGGTTGGCACAAAGTGGTAATTTGTTTTATTTGTAAAAATTAGCTCAAGTCTTATGTAGCCTGGTGTTCCCCAGTGTTCTGGCCAAATTCCCAGCCTCACTCCCTCAATCTGTCTATATAATCACTTTTCAGTATAACTGGAAAAATGCAACACCATATATGGTGATCATTCTGAGACAAAATGGTGGGTGTGCTATCACTCAGGTAGGTTCTACACTTGTACACACTGGTGGATGAGGTCAGTTAACCCTTCACTTTAAAGCACAGATCCATGAAGTACATCTATTGTTTTAAAAAATAAAAGTAACATTATATTTCTACTTCTACTACTACTAATAATAATAATCATAATAATCACTGTATGCCACACTAGAAGTGGGTGATTAATGTATGGCAGCAAATTTAAATAAATGCGCACTAATCAGAAGTATTTTATTTCTGAAAGTTTTATATAGCCTATGTAGTTTTCACATTTTTAGAATAGTGAAAACTATTGCAATTAAAACATTTTTTTTAAAGTATACTCACTAACACACTTTAAAAATGCTAAAATACTTAAACCAGCCAAGGCCTAATTTCCCCAAAAGACATTCATGTGCAAACTATTTGAGAATGGGCAGCATTGTAAACTGAAATGTCCCTAATAATAATAACCAGTCTATAGCTGAAAACTGCAAAAATACAACAGTGAAAAAAAAGATGATACCTAATGAAATGCATTATGAAAAAAAAAAATTGCAAACCCTAGGTTTATGTCAAAGAATGTAGTTAATGGCCATAAATTATAGCTACTGGGTATAAATGCCTATTCTGTTTATTTATTTATTTATTTATTTATTTAATAACTGTAGCCAGAAACAGAAAAAAGTCTGGTTTACACTGTCATCAATATCGTTTAATACGGTGATTTGTCATATAATAGAGTCTCACCTACTCTTAAACTGCTGCGGTCCCCATAGATTGCCTGCCAATTTTGTAGGGTTCCTCTCTCTCTTTCTCTCTCTCTCTATATATATATAAATATATATATATTATTTATTTATTTAATATTATTTTAATTGCATGCAGTAAGGTTCTGCAATGTTGGTTCTGAAAGTGCAGCAGGTTTTACAACTTTAGTAATAATATGAAAGTCAGAGAAATGCAGATTATAAGAGGATTTCGGAATTCATATGACTTTTCAGAAAATCGCGGGAAATAAAGACATCTTTAGATGGAAAAAAAAGCCAGGAGTGCATAAAGAATTACTCAAATCATATTCATCAACCCATCCATCTCTATATCTTATTTCATTTTTTGAGTAGTGTTGAGTGAACTGTGAATAGAGTGGTTACCGTTGTGTTCCAGGGACTGCGCCCAGTGGCCTCCCGCCCATCCCTCACAGGGGGCTGGTAGGCAGTGTGACACGCTGGTAGTGACAGCCGCAGAGACGCGGCGCTCCAGATGTGAGGTGAGGAATCCCGCCGAGGTCCCCTCCCCTCCCTCGCTGATTTACAGACACTTTACAGATCTGCAGTGGATGTGAGAGGAGGCTGGGGAATGGCGGCTGCAAAGATGATTGCATTGTTCTGCCAATTAATGACGGCGTGACTATTCATCTTCCTCCTTCTGCACTTATTGAGCCCTGTTTGTGTACAGTGCACATATCCTCAGGTCTGCTAGGGCAGGAGCCATTTTAAACGGTAAAAGGCAAAAGGCACAGACATACACTGTGTACAGTTAAGCACTTTGCATTATGTGCACTTCTGATATATATGTGTGTGTGTGTGTGTATGTATATATATATATATATATTAAAATGTGTTCACAAAAATATGTTTGTGCATGTCTGTATATTAATAAGGTGCAAATATAGATATATTTATTCATAATACACATGCTTGCCTTTGGACACGTGATGACATGGCATTAAGTGCCATGAATGTATAGCCATTTTGGTAATAATTATAAATATATTTATATATATATATAGTAGTTTTAAAGTTTGCTGAGTTAGTTGCTTTTCAGTTTGTGTGTGTGTGTGTGTGTGTGTGTGGTTGTTTGTTTGTGCACTTGTTTGCCTTTTCCTTTTGTCTGAATGAAGGCACAGTAAAATTTAGAAATGGGTGCTCTTAACAGAAAGACCCACTCATCAGAAGGCAGGGGGACGCTGATGAGGGTTCACACATAGGTGTGATGGCCCAGGCTCAAACAGGCCAAGGTCATGACCTGTTCCCCAAGAGAATAGGGTGGGTGTCTGCTCCCCCTAGAGGACAGGGCTGATAATCACAGCCCCCTGATACATGGTCTGCACTGAAGAGACAGAACCAAGCTGATCTACATAGTTCAGGTTCCAGGTGTTTTTATTTATTTTTTGTCATTCAGGCCCATGTCTGCTTGACCCACTGCCATCAGTAGTACAATCTTTTGCACAGCTGAGCTACAGGCAGAGCTGGTGGTCTGTATAACTGTGCATTTTCCATTTGTGATCAGTGTGGAAACACCTTCTGATCACAGAAAACTATTGTTAGCTATGATTTATTTTTTCTTTTGGAAAACACAGGAGAGACGCGGTGTTCTGGTATAAGAAACACAGCACTGCTAGTAGTCTCAACCCTCTCCAAGGAACCTACACGGTCAGTGTGTTCATGACAACCATAATACTGGTGATAATCACAGCTGTGTCACTGGAACCTGTGGTAACTGAGCACAGGTCTACTGAGCATGATGATCACTGCTTCATGATCTCTGTTCTCACTGGAACCTTTCTCTCAGTGGAACTGTTGGTATCAGAGGGTTTGATAGATGGAAGTGATGGAAGTCTGAATTTCCTGTGGAAGCCCAAGCACCCTTCAAAGTTGTAAAGCCACCAAACAGCTGCCTGGGTGGCCTGCGTGTCCAAAACAGAGCTAGCCTGATGCAGATAGCACCACCCTGCCTCTAAAACATAATGAATAAATAAAAATAAAATAAAAATGTATCAAATGCAAACACAACAAACAATTAATGGACGCTTGTGCTAAATTATTTCGCTGAATATGTTCAAACTGGTCTATTAACACAGATTTCATTGTAGGATTGTGTCTCGTATCCTGCCTAAATGCACTCCTCCCCAAGTGGTGCTACGCCTACACCCCACATTAAAATAAATATTCACCTTTCACTCCATAATGCGAGGGCTACAATTGAACAATTGAGAAAGCTTAAAAAATTTAAACTTGAGGATGAATAGCTCCCTTTGTATTTCCTGCCCTGTGTTTTATGTAACTGTCCATGAATACATGAATAAGCATATGGGGGAAAGTAGGTTAATATAATGTGCTTACATTGCTGCGAATAAATACCTTCAGTCTTTGTAAGAGAGAGAAAAAAATCTTTAATAGCGGTTCCACCACTGTGCAGTAGCATAATAACAGCAGAGACTATTTATTTTTAATTGATATGCCCTTTCTTACTATGAAAAGAACAATTATTTGAAGCACTGCACAGTACTCATAAGAACAGTAAGCTAAGACACAAAGAAGGGCCAAGTGTAAAATGAACAAGAAAATTCACCATTCTGCTATAAGCCTTAGAGAGCCGTTTGGGAAAGACACATTGACTCCACTGTTATAATTACAATGTGAAATGCAAGAAAATATAATATTTTGTATTTGTTGGATTTATGTGGTGTTACCAGTGATAACATATGTGCACAAGCATTAAAAGCCAAGCATTCATTTGAACTATATTAATATTTTAACTTTAGAATATTACTTTAGTCCATGAAGTTTTACTTCAAGCTAAGCTGCTTTCTTTTATTAAGAGGTATTCATGTTAGCAGATAATTGACGTTCTGAAAATGTAAATCTGACATTAAATTAAGAGGATATTTTTAAAGGTTACATAATTATTTGTTTGTATATAAATGTATGTACAGTATATGTATGTTAAAGATATGTGGTATTGTATTTTTGGTTACTGGGGCTGTAATCTAGAAATATGTAACATAACAATTCAACGTTCTGACAAATTTCATGGAATCAGTAGGTAGATGATTATAAATAGTTTATTTATATTTAAGTTTATTTTATTTTATTTCCTTTTTTCCAGAAAATGTAGGTGTACAATGTAAACCTGCTCAAAAACGGAGAATTCCGGAATAATAACCACAATGAGGGAAACCATTACTCTCTCATTGTTTCCCTACCTTTATATTTTCTATAATCCATTTTTGGGAAAGCAACTATTTAAGCTGCAGCAACCATTTAAAAGAAGGAAATGCATATAGAACAGTGATGTGATCTGAGTGTTCACTTTTTTAATGAAATAAATTATATATGGTATATTTTGTACAAAAGCAAATGCATTATACATTATCCTGTTGACTTCGGAATATTGTTTTTCTTCAGAGCAAAGTTTCTCTCTCTCTCTCCTCTCTCTCTCTCTCTCTAAGTTTATTTATTTATTTAATGTGAAATAGAAACTCGCTGCAGCAGAACATAAAAGCAATCAGTTTCTCAGACTTAACAAGAACCTGGTCCCATTCAATGAACTCAAAAACTATCAGACTAAAAACTATGCTCTACATCAGCAATTTTCTTCCTTAGCTCATACAGAAACAGAAAAGAGTCAGAGAGTGGGTGAAAAATATTCCTCATTATCATTATTCATTATTGTTTAGTCATTTAATAGATGCCCTGAAGCAGTATAGCAGTATATAACTAGTATATGTATAGCACATTAATTCAAGTACAGATAAATAAATCCTAACAGGTCATCATTAGTGACTGATTCATATGTAAACGTAGTGCAATCACAGCATAAAACATTATAAAATATTAAAAGCAGAAAGAGCAGGAACCTATTTTAGACCTTTGCAAGAAACAAAAAAAGGAAAACTTTTACAATTAAATATGATCAATGTAGATGCCTATTTGGAAGCAGAGGAGACAGAATCTCAGACGAGTTTGTTTGCCTGCCTCCTGGAAGCACAAATGTCAGCTTTGAACGGTTTGGGACTCCCCGCTAAGTATTTGGCGAGCTCGGATTCAGACTGGTCACATCTTCTGGACATTTGGCATTCCAGGCGTGTGCTCAGACCAACAGAGTAGCATACCACTACAGCACCTTAATAGCTTATTTATTAAACAAAACATTTTATATATATATATATATATATATATATATATATATATATAGATAGATAGATAGATTTTTGTTTGCATGTGTACACATTTTCTATTATGTATTTTATTTTACTGAGGCTATATTTGGCACAAAATACAAAAAACCCTCCACCCTCCTCCTATCGCTATGGATCGATTTAACCCTTTTGAAGTAACACTAGCGCAATCTGCTGTAGTGTTGGAGGAATTTTTTCCTCAATGAGCAGAAACTCATTAAGTGCTTCAGTTTATCTAACTAAAAAAAAAGGAAAAAAAACTGCCTTAAATCATAATGCAAAAAGCTTAGTCAAAAAATGTTGACACTAACCCTCAAAAAGGGGCACTGCTGAAAAGTAGCAGGTATTGTTTCGAAAATAGGCTAGATGTCACTGAGGAGCCAGTGGTACAGTGGGGCCTGACAATACAGCTAAACTGCTTTGGCAGGAGATGACAGGCAAATTTCTAAAGAAATAAACATAAGTACACATACAGTGCGCACACAGCACTCTTGTTGCTGCTTAACAATATCCCTGTTTTTATTTTAATCCCGAATCCTTCCATGATTAAGGGAACGGACGCGGGGCGTGGGAGGGAGGGTGTCTTTTTAGCGGGCGTTTTATTTTAAGCTATTACCACTATTACAATGCGAACCCATCCCCCTATGGATTTGCATTATGTATTCTGCCAGCGCTTACTAAAGAGAAGTCCTCACAGAATAAGCTAATCCCCTCCGAAAGGGGACAAACAGCGCTGACATGACTTTGCGGAGGGACGATGTCGCGCGCTCAAAGTTTTCGATTTCGAAAAAGCGCTCCCTGTTTTTTTTTTTTTTTCCTTCTCCCCCCTCGAAACTCTCGACCGACTGCAACAGTCAGACCGCATGCAAAGTATTCATCAGACGGAGGGGAAGCGAGATTACATCAAACCCAAAGATGTGCCCTTATTATCCTTCCAGGGGGAGACTGAGCTGGCTGACACTGAGGGTGATGGAGAGAAAGGGAAGAGGGAAGAGAGAGAGCAGAACACTCATTATCCCAAACCTCCACTTCCCCTCACTCTCGCCGCAACCGCCTTTGTTTGTGTTTTTGCCTTTTTGTTGTTTTTACTTATTTATAACACCCTGCGCGTCCCCCCAGTGAAGATGCAGAGCGGTGCAGTTTATGTCTGATTTAGAAAATACGCCCTCGCCAATCAAGCCTGTCACACGCTTTTCTCCTCCGTGCTTTCGTCTCTCTCTCTCTCTCTCTCTCTTTTGGAGTTTTTGGTGAGGAGGGCAGCACATTTGCTCTGATTCACAGTCAGCGTTACTCGCCTGAGCGTGCCATCAGGTTTGATGTTCCTGACTGCGTTAGCCAGCTTCATCATAGCAGGCTTCTGTCGAAGCGCTGTACTACGAGGTTCTCCTGTCTTCTTTTTTTTTCTTTCTGCAATGACAGCAAGGACCAGCGTCCCCGATGTTCACCTCACACCAAGACCCCTTTTCTTTCTTAACAGCACCGCTCTAATGACCATTATGGCAACAAAAAAAGGAAAAGGCAGAGATGAAATATATTTTGACTGTTTTATAAAAAACAATCTGACGCAAAGTAATATTCATCTTCAATGAATCCAATATTCTTTTGGAATGATATTAGATGGTATCTATTATATCTTCCATTGTGTTCCCATCTGCCCTTTTCAGGATCTAAATTATGTGCATTAGTACGTAAATGGGCTAATGCCTGTCTGTATTTAGTGGGCTACATGCCGTGAATATATTCTCTGCTTCAAGAAGTAATTGGTAATTACAGTGGTCATTTAGGCAATCACTGTCTCGGCGAGATTCATGTCATTCTTAAAAATAACTAGCTCTTAACCTTTGACAGAATTCTACAGAAACTGTTCATCATCTCCTCCGCTTTGATTCATTTCGCACACGCACACACACACACACACACACACGCATGCACACACACACACAAACCTGTATCAATAAAACTGATGCTTTTACATTTGTTAACCAGACAATTTGCCTCACTCATCAAAATCCTGCCTAATATCAGGTAACGGTGTGCTCCCAATCTCATTAGTTTCATTTTATAAACAATTAGACAACAGCGTACACAGGTCATTTGTGCTCACTCTCTCTCTACCTCTACCTCTCTCTCTCTCTCTCTCTCTCACACACACACACACACACTCTTAGCCTGATCTCTTTTCTCCCTCATTTTATCTCCATGCCCTGTAATGCCAGTGATCTCTCCCTCCACTCGTCCGCATCCTCACTAGCACTCTGTTTCTGCAGTTGAAGCGACCTTGTTCACATGTTAGTGATGTTCATGCATAATGAAACATCACGCCCAGAAACTCCAGTCAACTTGCCTATTGTCTGTGAAAACCAGCATGGTTTCAGCATTAGGGATACAAATGCTGCCCCCTGCACTTAAGATTTTCACTATGTTTATCCCAGGCTGCCACATACTTTGCATTTTTACCAGGCCGAATGTGAGATCATTTGGAGGTTATGACATAACTTTCAGTGACAAGCAGATGGGGTATTTTTAAGACCGTGCCAGAATGTGAGTATTTCATAAATGCTGTTTATCACTCGAACAGGGAACATTTTAAAATTAAATAACAGTGCAATAAAAGACACAGAATGAAAGTGCAGCTACAATGAAGCATTTTGTGATGTCATCTCCAGACGACAGCAGCGGATAGAATAAAGAAAACCCTAAAATATGATCTTAAGGGTCCTTCTATCAACTGCAGACAATGTCTATGCTTGTCACCCTTTAACTTGTGAATAATATTACCATCAAATTCCTGTACAAAATGTTTCAGAAGCCTTACATAGAACGACACACAGTGTTGTATATTCACATATCTATCATGCATACTTTCATGACCCTATGACTATTTAAGCTGGAGTGTTCAGAAGTTAAAAGGTGCACATCATTCAAATCTGTCTGTTCTGACTGCATTATTCCACATTGTTTCGCTCAACCAAATAAAGGAGCTGGAATAACATTCTTGAATAGCTTTCATTAGCACATTTGTTCATTTCTACTATCATTAACGCAATTTGCCATGTTGTAACCACATCAGTGATAGATTACTCTTTTAAGGCACATTTTATGTTTATCTGCAATCCTAGGGAAACAGAGGAAAATTACACTAGAAATATCAAACATCAGTGAGCTGATTACTACCAGTTTGTAGAAATACGCCACTTGGCTCTTCATGTCACCATCACAGCGCCATGATGTAATCAAACTTAAAAATTTACAGGACTTCACTTCCATAAAACAATCTGAAAAACATGTCACAGTTGTACATTATTGAACCAGATACACCATGTAGAACAGAAACATCATAGAATGCCAAAAATGCATAATCTTAAAAGCATACCATGCAGGATTTTTTAGAAAGAAGTCTCCTCCGTCTCTAACCCCACCCACTCACTCCGAGTACCCAACTTCAGTCGTCTAGCTACCTACCATAGTTAGCTGGATAGCTAGCGGTAACATTACTTACAGGTCCAATAGAAAACAAGGCAACTCCATCCCCTGTCTGTGAGGAAATTTGGAGTTTTGTGGTCTAAAGCAAAATGCATTACAAGTGACTCCAAAGCAGCTTGGACAGCAACGAAATGCTTTACTGCACAAAAACCTGTCCAATGAAATACAATGAAAAAAGCAAAATATCCCTTTAAATTGGATTTTGGAAGGATGAGGTCTACCTACTCCTATCCAAAGGCTGCTGAGGAATGTCTGTCCAGTGGCCTCTTAAGCCTCAAGAGCCTGTAAGACTTTGTGCTGTAAGAAATCCCATCAGATTCTTGAATGGACTGCTTATTCTGAAGAGCTGGCCATCGCAAGACTTGAGACAACTACGGATCACCTTTTACAGGGTTGAGTAATTTTAATTTATTTTTTTTCCTTATGAATTGTGTAGCACTGTATGGCAATCTGTAAATAAAAAGTGAGTGACAGATAGATGATGTGGTATGACATCTCCATAGTGACACAGCAGTACATATCCTGTTAAAACACCTTGATTAATTAATGTAGTAAAAATAGTTAAAGTTAGCATCTAGTGTTTTCGATCCTCATTCAAACATTGTAGTAAATAGATCATTAACCAGCTAGTTGAATTTTATCAATCAGCCATCTTAATTTTCTGATATGATGAATGGCTTACAAAACAATGGACATGGCTGACTCTCTATCTCTATCTTTTACTGCCAGCAATTTGGCCACAACACTTTCCTGATACAGACATACTAACAGGTGCATTAATGTGTCTTAGCTGGCCTGATCAGTTCTCCAGATTCTTCTAAAAAACATGTCCTGGTCTGCCACTGTGCAGATACAGGTATGCTTCTGTCTTCTGAGCCTAAATGGTGGAAGAAAAAATAAAAGGCATATTGAGGTACAATTGTCCTATGGATGTAAATGTGGTTGTTATTTTAGGCATCTGACACACACTGTGGGATTGGTTCCAGAAGGACCACTTCACATTTACACTGAAAATTGCAGGTGTTCCATCCATTCAATTTATATTCTTTAAATAGAAAATATTGGAATGTATTCATTTGTGGTATAGAGGAGAGGATAACTGAAAACATGCTTCTGATGGCACAAATGAGTTGAACACTAAAATGCTGCTCAATGTATAATAATTTAAGGTATTTTACTAATACAAACTATAGATACAGTCCATCCATAGATCACTTATAGCTCCCTACACGCAAGATGGTAGTTGCTTCATCTGGTTGTGAAAATTGCCACCCTCCATTTTAATTCAATATAATTCCCGCTTGTCGTGGTAAATTCAGTGTTATTAATGATATACTTTGTAACATACATATTTATTTTCAAATGTAGGCCCCATTTGCAACAGTAGCAATTTATTACAGAAAAAGTTTTTAAAAGTAAACATTTGCAGAATGCGAGCTCAAACCGCAGCTCAGTATGCTACAAAATTAGATGAGCGATGAAGATTGACACCCCGTTTTTATTTCTTGCCTGAACTTCTTGTACCCACAGTGCAACGAGAACCTTGAGCCGCGTGTCTATATTCGCTGGCAGCCTGTGCAACTCAGTAAAATGAATTTGCTGTGATGTATGTGGCAGCTGTGTGACTGATGTGGAAGCAGTATAGCTGAAACATTTATACGCATCAATATTCATTTTCCTCTAAAACTCGCAATATTTTTACTGCGCCGAACAAATACGCAATTACGGATGGTAAAAAAAATAAAATAAAAATCCAGAATTGTGGTGGCATTTGCCGCATCGGTTCCCGTCCATGACAGTAAATAAAAATGTGGACACGGAAGTCTCAGATGTCCCACGGTCTGTATCTGAGGATGATAAGGACAGAGGGGATACCTCATGTGCCTTTGTCATCTCTTTGGAAGATGATATTAAGATGGCGTAAGATAATGTTAGCACTTGTCAGAATGTCTCCACGTTTGAAAAGGTCATTCTTAAAGTCAGCCCTACATGAGTCCAGTATGTCTGTGGAAATAAGAAAAAAATAAATAATGGCAATGTGCATATCCTGCGTTGCCTGGAAGTAACATAACAAAATGCCCATTGTGGTGATAATAATCACATTAACTATAAGGGCATTAAAATGATGAGTTTTTATTATAAAATTTGCTTGTGTGAAGTTGGGCTTATTAATTTTTTTTTCGGCCCCAGAAATAAAACCCACCAAGCCAAACAGACCAGGCATACCACACTCAGGACAATAATGATGCTCCCAGACAACGCTCACAGCCCCTGTCAAACCATATATCAATGTGGGCGTAATAATTCAGAATGCAGTATGCAGATATACATACGGGCGTTAACATATCGCATCAAATTAATTAGAGGCTCCACTGACAGTATTGACAACCAATTCGAGCACATTAAATTGAGAGAGATCTGCTCCAGCATCGCTAGGAGCCGGGCATTTTATCATAGCCGTGTGGTTCTGGAATTTATCAAGATTCCCCACTGAGTGGAGAAATATTAGAGGGACAGAAATGTGCCAACTCAAACTTGCATCAAAAGCATATCGACCACGCGGCTGAAACAGTATTTCCATGCGCTCGGTCCTTTGAATTGCTAAAATCAGCTTGGCAAAAGAAGCGGCACCATAAAATTCAGCTGTGGTTTTCTTTCAGCCAAAGCGCTTTTCTTTTGTGAAAAAAAAAGCCTAGGTCTTAGCTGCCCGAGAGTATGGGGAAATGCATGGGTCCATCTGGCACCCAAAGAGGAGGCTTTGTCGGGTTTGATCCAAGACACACTGCTGCAGAAGGGTCCCCTCCACAACACCTGCAAAATACCTTTTTACCCAGCCAGCGCCTGACTGCATCCTAGCATTGTTCGCCACATGGACACACTCTCCTCCCTTTGCCCTTGCAAAAACTTCCACTCTTTTACACTTTGACAAAAACAAGCATGCAGAAATGTATTTTTGGGCTTGCTGTTGCGAGAGAGGGAGGGGTGAGAGAGAGAGAGAGAAGGGCAGAAGGGGGGGGGGCAGCTCCATTATTTACCTCAGGACACATCATGCTTGGCTGCTCTTAGTTAGAGAGAAAAAGGACATTTTGCTTATCACCCGCACCCAATTTGCTGCTGATGTCGATGCGTTCTCAATTGATTCGTATGACATAGTCAGAAAATACCATACCGTTTAAGGCCCTTAGCCACTAGAAAAGGTTGACTTTCACTTCAGATATTATTTTTGGTGTATTAGACCTTGAAAACAAACATCACATGACCCTGAAATTGATTTAATGCATCGAATCTTACAATCACCTTTAATGAAAATGTGAATGTGTTTTTATTTACAGTATCCTACGAACAAATCATTTGAAAGCTTTTAAACTCACAAAATAGAATCCACTAAAAAGAATACTATCCAAAAAATGGCCCTTTCAAAGTCTCTAATAAGATGATAATATATAAAATGCTTTTGTCCTGATAATTAGTACTTTACAAGCAGTTGTAAATACATGGCAAAGGTGACAGTGTACCCTTCGATAGAACACTGCCATGACTGTGCAAGCACTATGATGGGAGCCAGTCACATTATTCATTCAACATCTCCAAAGGAGAAAAAATCTATTCACAGGGACAAAGGCTACCTCCACCAAAGGCTAGACCCTTTTACAGGACAGGCATTATACAAGTGAGCTAAATGTAAGAAAATTTAAAATATACATGAGTAGGGTATGCACACAAAAAATTGCATGTAAGTTACAAGCACATCACACCTTCAGAACAATTCCCCATCTTCTTACAAGACAGATTTATTTGTGAGTCTCAAAGTGCTTTGGTGCCATGTATATGACCCAATCATATTCAGACCTTGAATAAATTTTGATATATTTTTCTTCATCCTTCTTTTTTCAAGAGGGTAGAAGACTAATTATTCTCTGCTTTGCCATAAATCCATGGCCCACGGAGGAGGAAAAAAAACCCGGAACACTAGTATCAGGTGTTCCCTCAGCAGAGGTCAAGTTTATTGTCTATCTGATAAAAGGAAGACCACGGCGGACAATGGTGTTCATGTAGTGGTAGGCTTTAAGTACAATGAAGCATTTCAAAGCGCTATTCAGGGCAGTAAATTCCTGAACATGGAATGTGGTGCGAGTGGTAATACTGCCACACTACCAGGTCACCCACATAGCAGGTAGAAGAGGATGTCTTAATGGCTCTCGGGCTCTGCTTACTGCTTGGTTTCTAGTTACGGATCTTACAGCAGTCTTTCACACTGACACCTGCTGTACCTGAGACATGTAAGCTGGGAGGAAAACGGAACACTAAACTGGATGGTGGTGGTGGTGGTGGTGGGGGGGGGGGGGGTTGAAAACCGACTGAAATTCTTCACGCTAAGAAAAATAGTGAAAACCTTAGGTCGTGACAGTCCGACACCATTAGAGCCCACACTTGTATAGGAAAGCTGCACATTTAGAGGTCCGATGGCATGCATCAATCAGTTTAAACACTGGGATTTTTGCAGCTTCTTATCCGTCTAAATAAAACTACGCCTCCAGCTCGCCACTCTGGGGATGCATGTTATCGAGGAATCCTCAAAATTCGCTTTCCTCAGCCCATAACTGGCCAAGGCTGCATTGAAGGACTGCTCACAGAGGCGCTGGTGGCCTCTTTCAACAGGACACACGCAGCACATGGCTCTTAGTGGAGATTTTTAAGAAGTCAAAGACTCCTCGCATGTATTCCATGATAAAACAGTCTCAGGCGTAAAAAGTTACAAACTTTATGCAAAGAAATAAATTAGTTTTTCTTTTTTTTCTGGACTTACCAGGGCTTCAGCTGTGTGATCTGTTGCTGGATGGGCTAATCTGCCATCTCTGTAGATTCCTCCAGCTGCCACCCCTGGACCCAGACCCAGAAAAAAAGCAAAGGGGGGGGGGGGGGGACAAGAGAGATTAATGATCGGACACATTAGCAGGCGGAAAATGGACAACACGTTTCCCAAAATTCACGGTGATCTCCACGTGTCCCGTGAAAATAAAAGAGGATGCTCCTGGGCCTTCACAAACAGAATTAGATTTAACCCCTTTTTATTTCTCCTTTGATGCAAAAGACAAAACTCTGGCTTTTGTAATAAAAGGAGCACTTGAGAAGGGACATGCAATCTGCTGCTGACATTGACTGTGTTTGCCTTGAAGGGTGGCGTCTTTCACCAAAAGATCCCAGTTTTCAGGGAAAATCTGCCAGAGCTTACACATGGAAGCCAATGCATGAACTTTCAATCAGGGATTAGCCGGATTTTCCTATGTGGATCTTCTTTTGTAAATTTGGCCAGCGTTGCCTCTATCGTTGGCAATGGGAACGTAAATAGAATATGATCCTTGGGCCAAGGGATTGCCTTGCTTATTTCAAAGACAGACTTCAAAAGGGGCCATTTAGCCCTCTCCATGAGTGTGATGTTGTAGGGGTTTGAAGTTTTGTCCATATGACAGACCACCAGAAACTTCTCTTTAGTAGGCACATCACAATTGTGCACTTTGTGATTGGGCCAGAAGGAGGGGAGCAAAAACAACAAACAAACACAAAAAAACTGAGGGCAGAATTAAAAGCCTAATAAAACTATTTGTAGACAGGCCCTCGATCCATCCATCCCCATATCTTCTATCCTGCCCCTTCTCAAGCCATTATCCCACACAGAAGTCCACGTCCAAGATATAGATGTTAATCCAAGCTTACCACACTGGCTCGTCAGATAAGGGGGTTGTATGTTGCAGTAGCATAAGATTCCCATGCAATAATGTCATTCTTAGTGTGGCCACCAGCCACCAAAAAGTTGGACTGAAGTCAGCCGGAATGGTGCTTTATGAACATACACAAGAAACCCAGAAAGACTCAGTCTTACAAGAACATTTTTTTATCTTAAATACAATGAGTGAATAAGCCACCCAGTCACTTTTTTCCAATTTATTATTATTTTTTAATCAACTGGACTCTCCATTGCAAGACCACGGGGCTGTAACCAACCAATAAATGCAGAGGGTGCTCCTGATATAGCTGGAACATGCTAGTTTCATATTACTACAACACCACCAAGATTTTTAAGAGTAAATAGGGCACACAACCTGAGGTGAGGTGGAGATGCGTTTTTGGTCAGGCCTGAATGAGACCATAGGTCTATGAACCAGGTGGCAGCTGCATTGTATTCTTTCGGAGACACAGTGTGAAGACACATGAAAGACACACCTCACCGCGAGTGGGAGAGCTTCACAATCTCAGGGGTTTAGTACTGGAGGGCTTTCCAGCAGGTAGAGGACTTCCCACTGGAGACCCTGTTTGCCTGAAGAAGGGTGCAGGCGAGTCTGGTGCATGCACTCAAATTTCACAGCCTCCCCAAAGAGCTTTCCTTCTAAGGCTCAGATAAGGCTCCTCACAAGCAGTTAGTGACGGTGATGTGATCACAGCTGTGCACTCAGACAATCCCTGCATTCCTGGTGAGAAGAAGGCAGGGAAGAAAACACAGATCCTTATGAAGATCCATGTGATAGTATGATAAACCTAATATTTTCATGTACCGGGTTCCTGAAGCCTGAGGACTATGACAGTGATGCCACTCTGTGGTCATGCATTTGTACAATTATTGGCTCTGTTTTTGAGTTAGAATACACACCTGGTAAACAGGGTCTTTTTTAATTTACTGTAGGGAGGGTTATTTTTTCACAAATGCTTATAAGATCAAAGCTACAATTTATTTGTATGATTCCCGCCTCTTATCCGCCTTGGGGTGTGTTGGGGTGGACCCCAGGGGAATATGGTGTCATAAAACAGTGACACACATTCAGTCCAACTATCTGCTGCTCAGGGACCTCCCTCTCTAAATTCAGGTCTTCGAGTAGAGCACCAAGTGCGGAGGATTAGGTGTTCCGCATGAAATCCAGAGTAAATGGAGTCTTTGCTGTTTATTTTTATACTTTGCATTATAAATGAAAACTGTGGAATTTATTTTCTTTGTCTTCCTTGCTCCTGAAAATCAGATTCCCAAAGTCAAGTGTGACAGCCCTGCAACACAGGGCAGTTATAGAAATAAATAGTGCACCCCCTTGCCAGTATGATCCAACTTACAGTCATTTGCAAGACTTGAAATGCATCAAAATCCACATTATCGTACAAAGTCACTTCGGCAAGCAATGATTTTTATCCCAGCTTTAGAGATGCTGACACTGATGGTTTCTGTGAAAATTAAGGTTTATGTCTTACATGTAGGAGATACAGTTCTGGTAGGGTAATTTGCTTTAAACAATGCACAGCAGTAGCGTGCTGCATGTTTCCATCAGCTGGAGTAAGAGGTAGACCGTTTGAGAGTTCTGAAGGAAATTCTTGGTTCTCACATGAGTGTTTACCACATAGGCCTCTTTGTGCTGCTCTATCAAGTACTGATATTCATGTTTGCTAATTCAACCCTTCATTCCATTTCCTCCCTCACTTGACTGTGTTCTCATTCATTTCAATAAGCTTTATCAGAAACAAAATAAATACGCCACTAAATTACACGTGGCTTGTTTTCACATCAGTTACAAAACAAGACTATTTTCAGAAGAAATAAAAAGTTTCAGGGGAAATTCAATGGAAGATGCATAGCGTTCTAACTGTTTTCATGCCGTTGTCAGAATGGGTTTTTGTAGCAGTCTACCACACACAATTACAACAAAAAAGATGGCACGAGACGGAATAATGTCCAGCTAAAGTTACATTGGAACATGGAAGACCACATATTAAGGCAGTTTCAAAAATGCAATTCGTAATTGCCACTTTGTGTAGGCAAACTTTGTGTTAGGTGAACTAATTTTGAACTGAACACCATTCCCTCCCTCTCTCTCTCTCTCGAACAATGTCACAGAAACTCCCTAAACCCCTTGGTAATAGTGAATTTCATAGTTACACTAATTTGTCAGAGAGGCATAAGTTCACTATGACCTGCATTGATTTGCATCCAGTTGTTTACATAGTGTGTTGTCTCCTGTGAGCAGCATTGTTGCTTCAGTAAACACAGAAGATGGTGGGCAAGTGGTGCATTAGCAGCAGCAGAAGGAACTGCACTTGAAGCCCAATGCTAATGATGACTGCCCAGAGGCCAAATAATAAATGCTGAAAATCTTTGGGTCTGTACTCCAGCACACTGGATTTGAATTGAAACAATGAATATTAGGTTAAAGTGCAGAAGTTGTAATTTGAGGGTATTTACAGCCATACTGGGTGAACCCTGGAGGAACTGCAGCCGCTTTTCTACATACTACCCCCATTTTATGGGGACCAAATTTTTTCTTCACAACTGAAAATATTTTTTGGTCATTCACTACAGTGGATGATCTACCAGGTTGTCTGCTATCGCTGAGCTCACCAGTGCCTTTTTGCTTCCTAACAATGTATCAAACAGCTGATTTCGACACACCCAATGTTTCTGATTGATTTATTCAGATCTTTCACGTCTGCTTCACTGGCATTGAAACTTTGGTCTTAATGTTGATAGACAACAGCAACAAATGCAAATGCCACACCTGGAATCTACTCTAGACCTTTTGTCAGCTTTCTTAAGCATGTACTAATGATACAAGAACAGACAGCTGGCCAAGAAACAGCTGAGCTGCCAACTGTCCAATTACTTTTGGTGCCATATATAAAACTATATATACAAAGGGCTGTCATTCCAAAAAGCTTCACCCAATATGGATTTAAATACACTCATGTTAAAGCCAACAGTCTGAAATTCAACCTCATATTCATTGTTTCCTTTTTAATCCAATGTGTTGGTGCACTGAGCCAAAACAACAAAAAATGTGTCACTGTCCAAATACTTATGGACTGTGTGTACATAGAGCTAGAGGTACAGCTTGCAAAAAGAAAGGAGATTTAAAGACTTAAATGCATTCTGGTATACTACCCTAAATATCTTGTCATCCATTTTTGAGAATGGCAAAATATGCTATTTTACTGCTTCACAGTACTGGGTGATGAATTGTTGCCAAAGGCCCCTTAAAACTATACATGAGATGGTAGATGGGGAGCAAGAGAGTCATCCTGTGTCATATAAAGGTGGGGGCTAGAGTGTTTTTCTTATTCTCCCACTCTTTACCCAAGATGCCATTTGTGAGAGCGCGCTTTGCATCGTTACCTTAAACTCTCCATTAATCAATCCACCCTGCGTTATTATTTTAGTAAGTGCTGCAAAGATTGCTGAATAAAAAGAGATCTCTGTATGAAAAATACAAATGAAACCGCACTCATTGGACCTTAAAATGTTTTGATGGCTTTTCAGAAGTACATTATATTTACATAGGAACGTATCATTAACATCAACGGTGGACCAGAAACTAATGCAATACTACACTAAGCAACCTTGAGAATTTGATTACCACTATTGTGAGTTTTAAAAATGCTCCATTCTTAGGTTAAAACAAAAGACTGATACATTATTCTATGGCTTAAATTCAGCTGTCAAGTTGCACTGATGTATTTGACTACAGCAGCTAACATTTACATACCCTATATATAGCGAAGAGAGCTCTGCTGCGAATTATAATTGGGGTTTGAAACAAACATGCAACTGTTTGTGTTTCATTTCAAATTAGTCGCTGTAATTTCCAAAAGGACTGCAGGCATTGTTTGCTTTCCAAAGCCATGTGTTTCAGAGCACTTTTAATTCCTGTGTTATTGTTCTTGTGATAAAAGCATTTTTCTGGCAAGTGCTCTTAAATGGCAACGCATAATCTTAGCTCTTAGTTCATCTTTCCTACTGTATTATTCTCTCAATGGCATTTTTGGCCCACTCATTAGCACTAGGCACACTATTAGCTTTACCCCCATTTTCTGTTCATTTATTTTAATTTCCAGTTACCCTATTCTAACCCACAGCCTCCCTATATCAGCTGGAAGGTTTATACAGCATTTGTATTACTGAAGTTTACTACTAAATTTATGTTACCCTATTTACTGTGTAGTACAGTTAATCATATTTAAAACAATTAGATTTTTAAGCGTTTACCTTTCATAGATTGTCAACAGTAGAAATCTATGCATTTTTAAAAGTCAATAATTGGTGTGTTTCAAATATAACAATGAAGACTTTCATATCTAACAAAGATTCTGCTCTCTCAAAGAAACTAGTGGCAAATTGGAAATTATATTAATCTCTCACAACCAGTATAAGGCCACCTGATTTTCATCTCCTTATTTTGTATCCATCATCTGATCCTATTTTATGGTAAAGACACCAAGCTTCTACATGTAAGCACATCTGCTATATTTTGTTTGTTAGTTTTTTAAGCTGTACATTTTTTTCTGTCCTAAGTATGAATTCAAATTGTAACTGGGTAAAGGATATTTTTGTATAGTTTAAAAGCACGCATACATTCTGTATAAATTAAGTAATAGAATCTAATTTTCGAAATCACAATCAATATTTTTTAAAAGACAATATGATGTAAAACATGCAGTACTATGTAATGAAGCTTTATAAAATAGAAAGTAACTGTTCAGGTTCTTAGCTGGCAAAAGACTGCGAGGGACAGAGAATTAATAAGACCTAAGTTAAGTCTTAGAAGTTGGTTGCATAATTCTCTCGATCCAGGCAATCCCAAACATATTCAATTATGTTGAGGTCTGGACTCTGGGGTGGCCAGTCCATTGTTCTGATAGCACCAGCAGCCCAATCTTCTTAGCAGTGTGCTTGGTGGCATTATCTTGCTGTAGAATGGATTTGCTTTCAATCAAACGTTGTCTAGAGGGTACTGTGTGATATGTTAAGATTTGCTTGTATTTATCAGCATTCATGATGCCTTCAATCACCAACTCCATATGACGTTATACAACGCCAAACTTGCACTGATCCTCGCCCATGCTTGACTGATGGTTGAAGACATGGTTCCAAGAGTCTTTCATTGCTTCGGCAGTGTATATACTGCCATCCCAAATTTACACTCATCTCATCTTGAAAATCTCAAATATAGACTCCTCAGTCCATAAAACCTTACTTCATCTCAGGTATCCAATTTCGCTGTACTCGTGCAAATATTCTTCTCTTTTGTCCATATCTTTTTCTCAGTAGTGGCTCTTTGACAGCTACACATCCATAGCATTGAGTTGTCTTCTCCCAGTGGAAGGTTTGACAGTAACACCTGTGGATTTCTTCAGGTCTGCAGAAAGACAGTGCTTGATGTTTTTCCTCTTTCAAAGGAAAAAATTCTTGAGGTACTGTCTTTGTAATGATGATAATATTTCAGTGGTCTACCAGTTCTTGCATGGTTGTTCGGAGTCCCATTTACTCTTGCAATAAACTTTTGACCTCCAGTCTTGGAATACCTTGATTTTCATTTATTTTCTTTGGCTTTCACCTTCCTTGTGCAGTTGAATTAACTTTAACCATTTTAGATGCACATGACAAAAAAATCTGCAAGGCAGCTAAGGTGTGTTTGGATAGTTGTTTAATATTACGGTGCATTCACACCTACTTCATTTGGTGCATACCAATCAAATGCAAGTTTGGTCCTTTATGACAGGTGTGAAACCTCCACTCACACCCCGGTGTACACCAGATAAACTAACCATGGTTTGCTAGAAGCGGTGGTCTGGGTCCTCGTCCAAGTGAACATTGATGCAGTTCGTTGCTGGAGAGAACACAGTTCTAAGATGGTCCAAACCAAAAATGTGGTCCGGACCAAATTTGGGAAGGTGAACATTATATACAGACGAACGCTTGTGGGTTTATTTGGAGTGAAGAGGAGATCAAGTGCCTTCAACAAATATGGACTGACAATTGCACAAGGGAGCAGTTGGAGAAAGCCCATAAAATCTTGAGGTTGCATGCCTTTTAAGTAGACAATGTGGGGCGAAGAGTCGGTATAGGTAAAAATACAGGAGATGTTTGTTGCAGACCTAAAATGTTTCATAAAGCAATAGATTGAACTATTATTTCTGTCTCATTTTGTTTCCATTTTAGATGGTGATATGGCCGTGGCGGTGGGGTTGCTTACTTTCGTATCGGTAACCAAACCCTCAGTACACATGTGGGTTATTTCAAGTATAAACCGTGTAAATTGTATATTTTTATACAGTCTCTGGTGTAAACACAGGTATCGGATATGGGTCACTTTTCAAAGGAAATATAAACAGGTGGTCAAAACAGTGGATATAGGCAAAAAATTGGAACAGGGCATCAAGACCTGCAGTGCAAACGTAGCCTTAAGCCGCGTTTCCACCGCAGGAAGTTTACCCCGGAACTAGGAACCTTTTGAGGAACTCAGTGCGTTTCGACCGCAGGAACTAGGGTCAAAATTAAGTTCTGGGGACTTTATTTTACCCCCAAAAAAGTCCCTGCTCGGGGGGTAGTACTTTCCAAAATACCGGAACTTTTGGGGTGGGGCGCAAGCGCTGAAAATTTCTGATTGGTCGACAACTTGCAGTGTTTTATTTCAACCGCCATTTTTAAAAATCTGCAGCCGCAAACCGATTTATTTTCATAATAACTTGAAATCAAACTTGCATGTTATGCGGCGCAGTAGCCTACTTTTGGTTATAGCCTGCCAAAGTCTTGGAATTATAACATGTGTGCTCTTCTGTTCTTTTCTTGCTTTAGTATTCGTTTTATAAAATGTTAAGCATTCGTGCTGGGACAGCATATTACGTAAAACATTCAAACGGTTTCATTCGGTTGCTGAATATTTTCTTCCGGATTTTCTTTGTTAGCCCATTGTAATTGACTCAAAACGTTTGATACAGTTATGTGAGGTATGCGGTAGTTCTGCGTAATTTACATTGGTGATACAGTAAAAGCAAACTGGAAATCACCTTCCAGGGTAAAATAACAGGTTAATTCTAGTAATCGTCCCTTTTGCTTTTTCAGACTGCCGTAATTTTACTCTGCCATTCTTCAATTCCACAAAAAGACCAGGAAGACCATTGACTAATTTATGGTGCATGGTTCGCATCTGGAGGGCACACTTTGCTGCTCGGCTAGCAGTAACTTTGAAGGAAAGCAAACGGTGGCTGTACCACTGTTAATTTAAATTTTCACGCAAGTCCGAGTTTTCGTTCTATTTTTGTCATTTCGCGATTAGCCTATATGGAATTGACGATGAGAAAGTAATCAATTCAACAGCAAATTGTTTACGACGTGTGCATGTTTTCTGCTGTTGCTGCCAGTTATTTGTGGAATGTGAATGCATTCTGTCGCCTCGGATGTCAAGACATGAAAGTGAATGTTCGCATAAAAACATAATGAATGTGTTTGAGAGGATATATAAAACAGTTACAATCTGACTATTGGCCTGTTATGTCCTATTTGTTGCATAACAACGGTCCAAGTCCAACTACCAACAACAGTTTTGCTTGACAACGGTAAAATATGCCCAAACGGCCGTGGAAAAACATTTCAGTTTCAGGTGATTAAATCGATAAAAATCAATAAATACAAAAGTAACCATATATAGCCATTGTTGGTAACCCGTTGTATATGAGTGGAATAAACCCCTCCGGGCTGTCCCGGTTATTAAAAAATAATGTAGGCTACTTCGGTGGTAGTATGGGGTTACAGAAGAAATCATAGGACAGATGGACCGACGACGACCGTCGCTTTTTCATACATCAGTGGGCTAATTTGTCTAATCTTCGCGGGACTTTAGACCGTGGTGGAAACGCAGACAACAATGGGCTGAAGGAACCTTTTAGTTCCTTGAAAAGTAGTTCCTGGGACTAAAAGGGTACTTTTGGTGGAAACGCGGCTTTAGAGTCACTTATAAAGGCAAAGGGATCTAACATAACATTGGAATTGGTAGGATGGTAGACTTAACGTCATAGTACGGTGCACAGAAGAAAGACTGGGCAAATACTGACAGATTTTATATTATATGTTGTGGTGGAGGCTTTTCCGTAATTTTCTGTTAAATATATGTTTCCTACATTTTTATCTGACATTGAAAAAAAGATAATTTGCACAGAATGGCTGATTTGACTGGAAACTGTATAAACAAAAGGGTGGTCTATGACTTTTGTATTGCATGTATGTCACAGGAGGTCAGTCCATAGAGGACACGGAGGACCATCCTCCTCAAGAATTTGAAGGGGAAAATTAAATTTTAAAAAATCTATAAGAATAATTCTATAAATATAACAATGACCATCCATTGTTATACATTTCTAAGCATATAGGATACACAAAACCCCTTCTTAGTGTGCTCACCAGTGCTAACTGGTGTTCCAAATGGTTGGAACACCAGTTAGGACTGGTTTTGCCTAAGTCTGGGGCTGTTTTTTTCTTCTTCCTCATAATAGGTTCTTTGACTTTCATTGGCACAACTCATAAACTCAGTCCTCAGGTTGAGAAACGCAAATAACACACTCCAAAAGCCTGGAGTCAGTATCTAGAAGCCTAGATACTGAATCAAAAGTAGATACTGAAAGCTCTATTATATCTGCACGAAGGAAGAAATCAAATGCATCTGACTAATCATAAACACCTGTGAAGCCCCATTTGTCCCAAACATTATGGTGTCCTGAAATGGGGGAGGCTGTAAAAACGTCCTGTAATTTCTATATAATTTCTACATTTCTGTACCAAAATGTTTAAAAATACCCTTTAACAAAATTGATTACAGATCTAAAATTGTGGAATACAGAGGGAAATCAAGAAATCTTTGTCCCGAACATTATGGAGCTCACATAACCAATTAAACATGTTCTTTGTTGATTTTATTTCTGATACAATTAAACATTGTATCAATGTACAGGAAATGTTTAGACAAATAGCAGCTATAGTCAAATGAACCCCTATTTGTGTTTCACTATCTGTTTAAATGTATTTTTACATTCATTGTGAGATATTTAACATTGTTTTATCATACCCTAGAGATATTTTACACACTGATCTAATTAAAGTTACCATTTTGCCTAGTACCCTATTTAAAAAATCTATATTTTCTATATAATTATGAAATTATGCATTATTTAATATATAAACCCCAAAGCTCCATGAGAGTGGCTATAATTTTAATCAAAAAGAAAATGAATAGATTCCCTTTCTTAGTTCTGTTTATGAGCTTAATTGAAGAACTGGGTAAATCTAGATTATTTTCTGAGTTTCTGCCACAAAAATAAAAAAATGAAAATAAATTAGTATGAAAGCATGCATGAAATCTAGGTTTAAATCATTTACGAACCGTATAACAAAGTGACTGTGATTACACTGGCTAATGTTATCTCCCAACAACAAACTGAGCCAGTGTGTGTGGTGTTTGTGAGGTATGCATGTATGCACACACGCATGTATGCTGGTGTGTGTCTGTGTGTGCGGAGGGGGAGGGAAACTGTCTGAGTGCGCTGATCGGAGTCTGGAGCATCATTTCGATGGAATATTAGATGAAATCATATTATTTTCGGGAGCATTGTTACTAAAAGAACCCATTAAAATGCAAGCATGTATATTAAAAAGCAGTCCAGCCTTCTGACACGTTGTCGGTTTATGAATAAGTGTGCATATTGATTGGCAAAGGTGAAAAGCAGTGCCACACAATTATTTTAAAAAGAGCCTGTCAAATCACATGATTTAAAAGCCATTTTAAATGCCTGTCACTTGCATTCTTCCTATAAGACCTCTATGGCTTTTCAGGAAATAATCATTAAAATGTGCATGCATGTTGTAACTTTCAAGTTCAAAAGTTAGAAGCATGTACATGTGTGTACCCATGACTGTGGATAACAGTGCTAACAAATGACACATATTTCTCAAAACATAAGGAGTTTGCTGAAAGGGGACTGTTTTTAAAGAGAATAGCATTTGTCCAAATATAGCCCATTGCAGTAAATTTGATAATAAAGGACCAAACTCAATTTAATAGAAATTTGATTAGATAGTTATAGCTGAAGCTCCTATTTTTGCCACAGTAGTTAATTCAGCCTGTGCCCCTTTGAGTAATCAAGGCTGTAACAGAGCTACCCAAATCCAGGTCAATATATAGAAGAATGATATCCAGCCATGTGCCAAACTATTGACCTTGACAGAAAAGGCAGTCGAGAGAGAAGCTGGTTCGTCGTGTGTTTCTAAAAGCAACCAAAGTTTAGAGCTAAATGTCAAACAGACAGAGAGAACATTTCAATGTTTGCATCCTGAGCAGAAACAAGGATCCATTTAATAAAAATGGGAAAGAGAATATAAACTACCCTTTTGGATATAAAACTGTCATGTGATTGAGACGCAGGTCTTAGGGAAGAGTTGTTGCTTAGTGCTGGACCATGACAGGGATATAAAGTATGATAGTCAAAACCGTGATGCATTCTGTTTAACATAATCACTATTAAAATACAAAGGTAGCTATTTTTTTTCCCCCAAGTTTAATATGGAACACCAATGCAGCTCACTCCTCACATTCTTAAAGAGGAACACTGCTTCATGCCTGTACAGATGTTCTCGGTGTATCTTCAGTTTATTTAATAAATCACAACTAGTGTGCAAAACACATACATTTACATGCATTACAGAATTCTACGGCAATTAGACAAGAACCTGTAAAGTTATTCTATTCTGTTGTATTCTATTTTATTATATTCTAAGAGAGATCAGCAGAAACATGCGCCATCTTCTCTCAGAATAGCTAGAATGTAAAAGGAAGAACAAATCTGATAATTTTTGACTCTGCAAAGTGGATGCCCGTATTTAAGAAACACACCCTTTGTTAGCAGCAAACCATTGAACCAGCAAGCAGCCTTGTCTTCTGGGAATTAATTCATTACAAGAATGGCGTGAGCCAAACAGGAAGTGCATTTTGTGTTTTCAATGTGCTTTCCCCCAGCATCAATCATTCCGTGCAATTAGACCAATTCCCGCACAAATCTGAGCTTTCTGCAGAACTCAGCAACTAACAGCACAGACAGCTGTCTCTCACTGGTTCACACACACACACACACACACACACACAGTGGCACAGGTCTAAATGCCACCATGGGGAAGGAGGCCTGGCTGTGGGCAAATCTACTTTATTTACCTGTACCCTTTTCTAGGGTCTGAAGTGCCATTTGTTTTCCATGGCAACCAGATTATATTAGGTGAGTGATTATGGCTTATTAACACCAAATGCTGTTAGTATATTTTTTGTAAAATAATTTCGTGTGTCAACACTTTTCCTTTTAGCACCCTTTATTGGAAATTGCTTTGTACAGAGCAGAAGGCCGGAAGCCCGAAGCTTTCTTATAATAAAAGTATAATTATATATTAGACAATAGCCTCTCACATATTCTCTGTGCGAAGAGCAAGGGTCTGTGTGATATCAAGTAAAGGCATTCCAGTAATGAATAATAAAAATGCAGAGGTTTTGGTCCCCCCCTCCCCACAAACTACCCGTTTTTCTAATTCTAACTAATAAACCTGCTAGAATTAACATACACAATTGCTGTAATGAGGTATACAATTGGGGCTTTGACTTTTCCTCTCAATATTGACTGCTGTAGCCTTTAGCTCTCCTCTGCATTTAATACAATACTCCAGGCCAAAGTGATTGCTAAATTATTACCTTGTTGTTGAGGTATTCGTAATTAATATTAAAATTAAGGATTTAATTGCTGTTCAGTTGCATATTACAAGGGCTATATTCAAAAGCCTGTGCCTTCCCTTTTCTCCTACCATTTCATTTTTTTTTTTTACATGTCTCTGTCAGTCAATCCAGACACTGCATATCAGATGCGTTTGACATTCAATATCAAATTTACATTTTTGCCTTTTGTTTTTCAGTTAGTCTATCGTTTTAGAGCACAATCATTTTTAGCGATTCCTGTGGAGGAAACAACAGAGCACAGTATGTTTATGAAACACAGGGAAAACCTGTCTGGTTTTCGCTGCATTGAATGAGCAGGTGCAGAGATAGAAGATTACTGCCATAAACAAGGCTGGTCTTTATAATTTATCATTAATCTGCTTGCCTCTGCTCGCAGGTTCGCTCCTATTTTGCATGCTGATATCCACGTTATATTTCTTATCAGGGATTTGTTTATGCTTTTATCCTCGTCCTTAGTCCCCCTACCAACACCACTTATGCAGCATAAATGCTATCAGCACCAAGAAGACAGACAGACCATAGCCTCTGGAAGGAGGACAGACTATAGCCTCTGGAACCAAATGCGGGCCAGGGCAGTCGATGTAAAAACAGCGACAAAACAACAGGGGATGAAGTGAATGTAACAGACGATGTCTTGATACAACATTCTAAAGAACATCAACAACCTGATCAGCTATGCTTCATGTAATCTATATATTTCAAATAGCATTTTTTTTCATATTTTACAGATAACGAATAATTTTCTTCTTCAAATTAGACTTGGTAATTCAGAGTCCTTGTTTATTCACTGCAATTAACTAATGAAAAATATGTGCTGAAGTTATTGATTCATGACCATAATTGTTTAATTATTAATCAGCATAGTATTCTATTAGCATTTCTAATATTGCAGATGTTCATAAAGACGGCTTAAAAAGTCATAATGCAGGTTACAGTCTGTCATTTGAAACTGAGATGACGAAGTGTACTGTTGAGGCATACACACATGCACACACACACACATACACACACGTATACAGCCACTGTAATTGATTACCACTTCATACCTTTGGGTCAATACTCTTGTGGGAAGGTCTTCTGGTTAGTTCAATACTGAGATTATTTGAAAACATTTAAATGTTGCTGATGCAGAGTTTAACCCTGAACACTGGTCTGTTTGTATTCAGTAACTCTTGCAATGACGGTATACATTATATTGATCAGTGGCCAGCTTCAGATTTGCGGCAGAACACTAGGATTCATAGCAACTTTTAATATAAATTGCAGTGCCTCCCTGCTTGGTTCTCAAAAGTACAATGATGAATTTGGGCAATATCCATGGAAGGACTCTCTTACTAGGAGCCACACAGTACTTATGTGTTAGGTGCTACATGGCACAGTCATAACAGGGGCCATACACAAGTGTTAGTCGCTACGTTACAGTCATACCATCACTGCACCTCTTAATTACACAGACGCAACCGAGTGATTGCACTGCCTTCCTCGCATTAAGCCAAATATTAAAAAACTACAAAAACAAGTTCCAGTTTTTGCCCCACTTTTCATTTCCTTACATTTTTTTAAAGACAGCATTTTTGTCTTCCCCTTGAATTTCAGTAAAAAAAAACACAGGATTGATTAGCATTCAGCATATTAATTTGCATAGTTTTGCACGTTGATCACACTGAACGAACAGCAGCGAGTATGCCTTTGTGTGTGTGTGTGTGTGTGTGTGTGTGTGTGCATGCATTTCCCTTTTACTTGGGTGGGGGGGATTTTTCAAAGTACACCCCCAGAATTAATGTTCCACACCTGTGCACAGTGCGGCAGTCTTTATCGAGCATCACAGGTGCGCTACATTAATTGTGGGAGAAACCATTTTTTTGGGGGGCACCCTTTGGCAGTCAGTTTATAGCCAAATCAAGAATTCCAAGAACTGTTATAAAATACAGTAATTTACCATCCCCTGACCAGATTGCTGTCATTACTACTGCATTTGTATACAGCGCACAGATTTACATTTTCAAAGCAATGCCTTTCTTTTAAAATGGTGGTAAATGCTTCCTTGACTCCTTTCATAATTTCTGCTGCATTTAACCTCTAGCTTTTGCTCTGAATAAGAGTTTCTTGCGGTGATGTTTGCAGTATGCTAGTTCAGGAAGGACAAGCCAAGAGTCTATGCACACCTGCAGAGTGTAGAGGCCAAAGGCAAGAGACAACCCCCTGCAATGCAATTACTGCAGCTAAATATTCACCCCGGAGTCATTAGTATTTTCACCCAGAAAATGTTATTTAGGCTAATATTTAGGGGTCCCGATAAGCATAGAGTAAAGGAATTTGCACAATGTCCGTCAAAAGATAATAAAGGGCCCTTGCAGAGTTTTTATATGATGTGAAAAAAAAGAAACGACACAATAAAAGGTCAGTGCAGCCTTTCTGCTCACCCACTCGTGTGTTAATCTTGGTAATCATGCATGAATACCTCTCAAATGGTTTAAGGTAAAGAAGTAAAAACAATAGCCTGCCTCAGAGCTTCTACATAAAAATGTGTGTGGACATATTTTGACAGCCCTCATCAAAAAGCCCTGCCTGGTTACATTTAGCAGCGCCATGGCACAATGGAAAAAAACAGCTTCTTTTTTTTCCCCCTCCCGGCAGACGGCCATTTTGAACTCTGCAATTGACCTTCCTTGGCATCATTTACAATGACTCATATCAAAGACCCAAAGTGTTAAAGCTATAGCATATCCCTGAACACACTTGTCTGATAATAGCTTTAACTAGCGTAAATTGTCTGCTTCATTGGTATGAATATCATGACCTCCAGTCTCTGCGCTTTACCCATTGACAAAAGGGGTCACTTCTGCACAGTTGAAATGAAGCTCACCAGATACCGTTTGATTGGATTTGCTCTCAAGGCTTGTGATTGCAACAGAAATTCATTTTAAATGTAATCATAGTAAAGCCAGAACTTTCCTCCTTAATTATTTTTTTATTCTGTTTTGTTTATTTTTCTAAATCAGTGCAATATTAAAATCTTGCATTATCCTATACAAGAATTATCCTTTGCATAGACTGATAGTGTCTTTTTCATTCGAGGAAATACTCTCAGATTTCTCTCTATCATGCACACTCTCTCTCTCTCTGTCTCCTTCCTCTCTCAAGAAAAGCAGCCTTTAGTTCCACACAAAATGTGTTCATTCCAACATTTCAATAGATTGAGAGGGAAAGCATTAAAGTTAATCAGACCAACCACATTGTGGTTAAGACACGTTGGCTGGATTATGGATTACCATTAGCTGGATGGAAACCGATTCTTTCATTTAAATTCTGGGTTCCTCATCTTGCTAAAATTAAAAAGAGAACTAATACTTCTTGGAAAGATTTTTAATATGCACACTTACTTCCTCTTTAATCTAAATAAGCGACCGTCTCATGCCTTGCGAAATGATGTTAGGCAGGAACACCCACTGAGGAGTCGCAGATTTTCTTTGTTCGGCATTGACCCCTGACCTCTGGGAACACTGATACAAAGAAGACATTGCTCTGAGCAGACGGATTCCACATCCATGACCTGTGCTGTTGTTATTGGGATGTTAATGCAAAGTCCTTATCAGAATATTCAGGAAAACAGTGCCCTGAATGACTTAAAGATGAACAGGGAAGGCTGTATAAGATATACAGGTAATGAAAATCATACAAATTTATACTGTTACAATTGCTCAGTGAAAATAATTTTGATTAGCAAGTGAAAAAAAACGATGTGTAATTATTCAATTATATTACAATTATTCATGCCACTCATAATTATTTGAAATAAAATCCAGCAAATTATTATTATTATTATTATTATTATTATTATTACATTGCTGCTTCCCACGGCGTCCTGTTTTATTGAGGTTTACACATGTAAAATCAATGTCCATCCAAAGAAGCCAAAGCCAAAAGAACTCTCAGAAGAAAGAATATGGGTTGTTGACCTTCACAAGTCAGGAGATGTTTATAAACAAAAAAGCAATACCACATCTCACTATCTAGTCAATAATTAAGAACATCTAAAGCCACTGGAACAGTGTTAAACTTGCCGGATAGATACAATTTCAAGGGCCACAGTTGGAGATATACAAAACTTGCATCTTGAGGACACAAATCTGCCATCAGACACCACCTCCATGCCAATAGGCCTTTTGGAAGCATTGACAGAAAAACCTTCTGTTGAAAATCAACTAGTTCAGAGTCTGGGTAGTTCTTATCAAAGCTGTCCTTGTGTTCTGTTGTATTTGGCTTAAATTCATGATAATTATCCAGACATCTCAACAATTCTCTACGGCCCCTAAAGTGTGTTCTGGTACCTGCTTGGGATTGAACATGCAAACTCCAGTTGTGAGGTTTCAGAAGCCACACCATAAGGCTAGCCTAAATCAAACTTGCTTATCCAACCGAGAACCCAAAGCCTTTCCTAATAATAAAAGGACCTTACAAAGTGAAGATTCGTCTGATGCACAGTGCTATGACCATAATCCAGTGACCAAACTCATTATGGCATTAGTGGAGCTTTAGAAGAGACCTTTTTTGTGTAGTAAAACTATTTTAATCGTCATTGTGGTTGTGTGAAAAAAAACTATTTTACTGGGAATTTTCCCCTGCCTGCTTAGTTTCTGACATGATGGCTTGATCTATTGCTTGTTGCAGTGTCGCATTCGTCTTCTTAAGACAGGAAGTGTGTGTGTGTGTGTGTGTGTGTGTGTGTGTGAGCGCATTCGTGTGGTTTGTGGGGACGCTGCTTCCAGTTCTGTATGCATCTGCACTGGCGTTCCTGTCACCATGGGATGGTATATGTCAGCCTTGACTACACGCTGGCTCTACTATATCACCAGCACCAGGCAGCTCACTGCAGATAGCAGCAAATTGTTTCACTGACAATAAAACTGTGTCTCCATTAGGGGCCTGCTTTTCAGAACATTTTAAAGGAAGGGATCTTTGAACTTGTCGGAGAGCGAGGACGCGGGGTCTGTGTTGGCACGCGTGTGTGAATGCGTGTAGGCACGAGTGAGTTAAATGTAAACAGTCACGATCGCCCATAAGCGTGGTCATGCTCAGAGTCCATCCGGCTGATGTGCAGGTGTACAGGCAGCCTTCGGACAGACTGCTAGGCTAGTGTCTCCCGCTATCAATAGTTTTTCTGTCAACCCCCTTGCTCTACAAGGTCAGGCTGGTTTAATGGATTTAACGGGTTCACCTCCACGCCTCCCTCATTACATCAAACACCAGGTGATGGATATGCTGTAAAATAAAATCACTGAGTAACTGCAGTTTTGCTTAAACTGTAATTCAAACGAACCCGTCACAATCCTCCAACACTGTCGGCAAATTAGCATCTTTGTCAATTTTGTAGCATCATAATCGCCTGATTGTGAAGCCCTCTGCAAATTGCAGCCTGCTCTTTTTTTGTCGTTTTTACCATGTACAGGCATCGGTCATATAACAATGCACACTCATCCTAACCTTAATGCACCTTAACCATACCTACTTCTCACTTTATTTTCCAACATGCCCACCCCCATATATACTAAATTATTCACATCTCGCAGTATTTGATTTACCATGCCTTCGTTCACCCATTTTCTCTTTTTTTTACATTTCATTATGTTGTATGACTTTAGGCCCACTGGCTGGAAAATGACAATTATTTTGTTCCAGAAGCCCGCTATTAGAGACCTGAAGAATATGTGGTGTGTCAAGCAATACGGAGGGCGGCATGCACATTCTTGCAAATGGGCTAGTTTATAGCAGGATCATATGAAAAATAGCACTGTGGAGAGAGTGTAGAAAAATATCAGTCACAACAACTAATGTCTTTTAAATGTACCCTTACCTTTAGCAGGCCCAGTTAGAGAATTAAAGAAATATCTAATGGCAGTTGTTTGGCCTTTTCATAAATTCTGCATAACTATATATGAAGTCAAAAAAAAAAAAAACATGCACACACACACATATGCACGCACACACATACACACACACAACAGGCTAATAGAAAGGAATGAACTACTCAAGCATAAATTTGCTGTGAGAGATATGCTTGTTCTGATTGGAAAGGGCATCCGCTATCTGCAATATTGATAATACTTTTCAAATTTCATCTGCTTTTGTTTGCATTCTGTGCTGCCTGTTTAAACACACTGGGAATTATAATGAGTCCAAACACTATCTCTCAGTTTTCAAGGCTGAACATATAACTTTATCACAAAAATGATTCAAATTCTTTGGCAGGGGTGTAGCTTTTTCCATTAAAACCTCACTATCAGCCGCTGACAATAAACCCTGCTGTCGGTCCATGTCTGTCCGCATGTCGTGGCAGACAGCTGCGGTTGCAGTACATTCTGCCGACAAGGGACGCTTTTTCCACGCGCGCGTGCGGACGTATTCAGTGCGCTCGTGGGTTAGGGTTTGCATCACAGCCACGCAGCGCATGGAGAAGATAAGGAACCCAACAGGCCTGTGTGTCATGTACTGCGCTAACTGCAAGAATAATGCTTCCAAACATGCTTTATCAAGTCTATACATCACAGGCTATGCAGGCCCACCTGCCTACACCTTGTAACCAATTGAAAAGTAAGTGAGACCCGCAGATATGTCTTTGAGAGGCTCCTAATGGTCATTTGTCAATACCAACTGCCTTTTCTAATGATTTCACCATTTGCTCTTCTCTAGGTGCAATAACACACGTGTACAACCTTAGAGGGACGCAAGGAACATTCTTTTGAAAATCTATACATATTTGACCTTGCCATTATCCTTTAAAATTTACTTTATTGGAAAGCAACAAACTGTAATTTATCGGCATTTGAAAATTATATCCAAGGAAATATTTTGAACTGAAAGGAGTATTTAACAAATTCTTTAAGCATGCTAAAAAGTGCTTTCCCACACACATATATATATATTTCTTTTTTTCCCGAGACTATACTGTATATCCCCCTTATTAAAGTGCCCTTTAATCTTTTGTTTGCTCTATGAACACAGACCAAAATCAAATTTATCCATTTTTTTAGGAACAGGGCATCAAGTTCTGGATCCTCAAAAAGTCAAAGCTATGTTGGAGAAAGAGAACATTCAGTTGAATACAATCCATTTCAATAAAATTTTATCATACACATATACAAGACACTAAAAAAAAGGATAAAGAAATACTTGCTGGCTTTAGGATGGTAGTAAGTGGGACACTAATGAAATCATGTGTGGCTGTTGAAGGTGAAATGCAACTTGTGTTAAGAAATGCCTCTCTCTGTGTTCTTATTCCCTTGTTCCACTCTATTGGAAACTTTTTTTTTTTTTGGGGGGGGGGGGGGGGAGTAGCAGATGTTTATATAAAAGATGAAAAGTGGAACTGCAGGCCATGCCTCACAGTAAGTTACATGAAAAGCGTGATGTGAAAACAGTCCCAACAAACAGCTCAGACAGTCCTCTGAACAGCCAAGAGGGCAGGATCTGGGCAAGAAAAAAAGAGAAAATATTACATTAAACATGAGCGCATGAACCTTCGGATTCGGCGTATCAAATTCATCTCGCCGGCAATATCTAACACTGGGTTATCTCCGGCTCTTAACGCTAAAGTGAATGTCATATAGCCGGGAGGGGTCGGGACTTTGCCGGGGCACATTCGTTTTAAGCTGAAATCAGTCCTGCTTGATTGCTCTTTACAATCAAATATGATGTAATAATAGACCAGGCAGATATACTGTAATAAGAGAGTTAACCATGTATAAATCATAAGTCACATATCATGTATAATGAGTGTCGTCAGGGACAGAGGTATTATCGGGATCCTTCACACTAGAGAATTATGGATCTCTGGATAATCCTGACTCCCTCCCCCTCCCTGCTCCCCCCCCCCCCCAAACCCTTCTCAGGTTATTGCAGCTTTGACCCAGATTTCCAGAAAACTTCAATTAGCTCTAGATGCAGCACTGGGTGCTAACTGTGAAATGGTTGATCTGTGCGCAAACCCTGAAAAGCTAGCGCAATCCAAAGTCCCGCTTCAGAGACATCACTTTATCCTGCAGTTTTGACCCGTCTACATGGCATAACCAAACGCCCCTCGTGATGCAGCTTCAGTTCTGCAGAATTATGCACTCATTACTTTGGCAGTAAGCTTCCTCCCTGCACTGCTGCCATCTAAACCAACTGGCCCATCCATGGCTTAACAGTGTGAGATTTGTGTGTGCATGTGTGTGTGCGTTCGTGTGTTTAGAAGAATAAATTATTTAGAAGAATAATATCACAAGTGGTCAGACAGAAAGGCCATTATTGATATTTGATTATAAATACCTTTACAGTGCACCACTGCTAATTCTGTTTTTGAGCAACATTTCTTTCTTGTCACATAGTCCGACTGTTGAAACTCTTTTCCATTAATCTTTGCATAAAAGACTCACTGTTTCTTAGTGACACATGCCAGCCAAGGACAATACATCTCGGACTACAACAGCTTGATGACAAAACCTCAAAGGTGTTGAAGTTCATTGCACACATCAAAGGAGGGATTATGAATTCAATTTCCTTGTGGTTTAGACATGTGACCGTTTAGCACAACACTAAACTGGAGGGCACTGCATCTGACGTGAAGCCCCAGACAGAAACCCCCCCCCCATCGGCTATGGTGGCCAGTCACCTCGAGACTCGGGCCTCCCATCGAAGCGCGTGAAACCAGCAATGCGCATTGCGCAGCGGGGGACATATCAGCGCTTCTTTTGCTGCGGTTACAATCACACCTACGGTAGATTGACTGCGACTGCGGGCTTATTTTTTCCTTCATTTAAAATTTTTTTTATTGGATCCCCTGGGACACGTCAGTAATCATCAACCGTAACTTCCATGACAATCGTCCAGATGTCTTTGTCGTAGATGACACGGTGGGTAGAAGTGTCCCACATGACGGACGGGCGCGTCAGGAGCAGGCAGCTGAAGTACCTGTGCTGTCAAGTGGTGCTCGAGTAGATCCGTGGACACACAGGCGTGGGGGGAGGGGGGGTTTGGGTGGGTGGCGGGGTTGGGGAGGTGACCCATTATTGTCATTCAGGATGAAGAGAAGGCACAATGGCATGGATTAGACAAGTTTGCAGTGCGGGAGGGGAGGACGGAGACGGGAGGACGAGCAGCGATGCTGCATCTGCTGCCTGTTACGGCTCTCTATCTTCCTGTGGCTCTGTATCTTATTCATGCATGCACTTACGCGCGCTCACTGACTAGCAGGGACCATCCTCCTGGTGGGGGGGGGGGGGGGGGTTAAAAAACAAAACAAAAAAAATAATCTGGTTTTCTGGGAGAGTGAATCTTTTTTCCAAAGTAGGAATGAAGGGGGTGCGTGTTTTCACTTTATGCCTCTAGTATCCTGGTTAAAATTCTTTTAATTACTGACACAAAGCTGAGAAAGGCCACTAAACTGTCCGGAAACACGGAAGAGGCTTATCAGATGATGTGAAAGTACAAAGAGAAAGCATCTTTTCTATTTTAATAATAATCCCTTTTTCTCAGAGAAGCCCTGTTTTTTTTGTGAAGGATTGTGTGTAAAACACATTTGTGCATTGAGTGACAATGTGCATTCTCACATTATGCCCAGATGCAGAAAAGCATGGGCTGAGGAATGTCACAAAGACAAGGGGAATTGCCCCTACCATGGAGCATTTTCAGGGTCTGCAAATAAAAGGCGCTATATAAATTCAATTAAACATCATGGCATTATATCTTTTGGAGGAGGAAAACTGCACAATGTGTGCTGGGAATTGCAAAGACATTCTTCAGTGCCCCACAGTGTTGCTGCAATTACTGCATTAATAGGGAAATTTCTCACATGACAATTGTTCGATGGTTAAAAAAAATGAAACAAATAAAGAAATGAAATTCCATAAACCTCCAGTGCAGTGTCCCAGGCACTAGGATAAGACCCAAAAATGTTTTCAAAAATAATCACCAGCCCAACATGCGCTACTGTTTACACTGGGTGATGTTGTAGCTGCCCGCATCTCTGATAAACAAGAGGATGGAAAAACAGGAAATATCTTTTGCATATTATTTTAAGTAACTGTTCAAATTTCATTTCAGAATGGTAATCCACAAAACAAATATGTAGCAGAACATTTTAAAAAGGAGGCTCTGCTTCAATTTCCTATTGTGGTGTGTGTGTGTGTTGATTCTATGTGTCTGCTTGAATTGATTTGCACAGCTCTGCAGACAGTGGCTGAATGCTTAGACCAAGAATCCATAATTTCATATGATCTGATAGTTCTGCAGTATTAGATTGATTTTTTACAATGCTGATGTTAACAAACAACCCAAGTTACCTGCTTCCACGTTTCAGTGGCTCAAACAGCATTTTATTCAGGGTGGGGAAAAATTTGCATGTGGCTTTCGAGTGGGGGGTGGACTGTATTCTTCTCCTAGAATGTTAACATTCCATCTCATTGGCCGCGATTTCTTATGCTACAAGGTACACATCATCCTAACACAGGTCTGGGGCCATAATACAAATACACTGCCATCCTGGTAAGAACCATGGAGGTTTGATTTTCTGACATTATGCATAGATAATAAAATTCCAATGGATAATTCTCCTATGTTTTTCTTAGTCCCGGAAATGTAACAATATTAATCTCATGTTCTACTACCAGAAGTGCACTTTACAGCAAGTAAAACCAGGGCCACATTCAATCAGATGAGCCAAAGAAAGTTATGACTTTTCCTTCAGTTCAGACTTTGGATAGAATTAAATCCATTTCTTTAAACCTTTGCCCTAGTGTTTAAATAATGGCATGCATGCCTTACTAATTGCAAGACTGCTCTTTACGCAAAACATGTCTTTTTTTTTTTACTGGTGAAAAACGCTATTTTGTTTTGCAGTGTAGACAGCAGACGTGATGTAGCCCACACTGCCAAGATGTGACTTATGGAAATAGTGATATTTTACCACCTTGGAGAAGATGGGAAGAGTGGAGGAATGGGAATCTTTTGGAATGATGCAACACCTCTTTGGTCAGGACCTTGTTTCCCATTAGTTCACCCCCTCCCTCCTTTTTCCTCCGGCATCTGGAAGCAGAGTTTTGAGCGCCTGTCACAGATTCAAAGAAATACTTAGTAGCAGCCGGGTAGGCAATCACCTCCGTGGCAGGACTATAGGAAGAGAAAAAGAGAGGATTTTAAACACTTAAGAGCTTCTCCGCGATCCCTCTTCACCACTACCAACAGAAAACTCAGGTCTAAGCCTCGCTCCGGTATACCTGTAGGTCTATTTTAAGCAATTTCGCAACATGGGTTTGTCAGACAAGCCTGAAATCCCCCTTAATACTAGTTACCCCTGAAACATAGATCTTACTGTTTGGCTTTTAGCTTAGACAAGTTATTTTCTGCTCCCTTTGAAATAAAAAAGTAAATGTACTGACATTGACTTTACATTTTGAGCTCATTAAAGCCTTGGATCCTTCTCAGCTCTACCTGGATTTTTATACCACAGATAAACCAAATTAATATGAACCCACCAGGGCCAGCTAAATGCTTCTTGTTATCCAAAGCCCAGAGCTCTCAGAACTTATCAAGCGGCCACTGATAGCCTTTAAACTACCAAGGTGCATTGCTTTAATTAAAACTAGTAACAGTCCCAGAGAAAAAAAGGGGAAGAAACAGGGAATAACTCACTAATTTATCAGACCCTGGTCTTAATGTGCTTCTTTCTGAAAGGAAAAAAGCACAAGCCTTTTCCAGAACACATTCAAAATCGTGCGTTGGAACATTTTTCAATATACAGGCTGCCGTTCAGCAGAATATATAGTGCACCAAATGATATCTGTTCATGTAGCTCATTTTAAAATGCGAGCAACCTTCTTTTATAAATGATGCTAAATTTTAATAGATGTGCATTTCCATTCCTGTTTTTGGAACACAAGAGATGTATCTTTATAAAATCCAATACATTTTCCCAAAAGCACTGATAAAATGCAAACCCCCTCCAGCACTTAGAAATGCTTGACAACAGGGGAAACTGATTTCAATAGGATGTAAATCAATCAAAATTATATTGCTCTAAATTTATGCAATGCATCTTATGTTACTATAGTCATTTTAATGCAGACACATTTCCATACAATGTACACAAACACACACATGCAAAATACACATATCAGTACATCTACTGAAAGTGTTTTTCTTTCCAGCTATGGTTTTTTTTTTTTTTTTTTTTTTTTGGGAAGCTGGGGATAATACAATTCTTTTTTTCTTATTTCCTTACAATACATCATTCAGTTCTGCCTTTTGCCTGCATGAAATTCATTTTCTAATGGAAATATTTGTTTTGTAAATCAAATATGTATTATGCACAGAATGCAAAGCACAAATTAAATTATGTTAATGAAATGAAAGAGATATGAAATGCATATTTCATGGACAAAACATAACCCCAGCGAACAGCCATTTCTTGATAAAATCTTTAAACACAATCTCATTCGGAGAAAGACATATTGCTAAGGCAGATAGCACCTCATTAAAATGGTCTCCTTTAATATCAGTGCTTAGTATATATGGGATTGTAAATAACCACTGGGGATGAGGAACCAATAATGAAATACTGTCTTTAATAGCTTGCCATTGATGTCAGCATAAAAAGTGTAGTAGTGGGATATTGGAAATTGGGTGCACACTCACATATAGTCAAAAGCTGTAAATGATTGCATATTTAAATTGAGCTGACTAAGGCAAAGATGATATAGATATTAGTAATAGGCAGAAAATTATGCTGACCTTACATAATTTGACAAAAACACTGTTTTAAATTTTATATTGGTTACACTTAATGAATAATAGATTCTGTCGCTGTTGTTGCATAGATCATGATGTTAATAAAAGCGTAAGAAAGGGTCCACTGTGCTGAACGGACTAGCAAATAAACCAGACTGACTTTTCAGCAGAAATATATAAATATATAAAAACAGCGAGAGAGACATTCAAGTCCGGCTGATTTGATGATGAGGAGGCTTTTGACCTGGTAAATGCTTACCAATGCTAAATATCTTAATTGGCCCATAATAAACACTGACCTCCTGCTCCAAATAAATGAAGGGGATTTAAATGTAAATAATATCCCTTTTGAGAGGTGTCCATGCTTGAAATTTCTCTCCTTTAACAAAGATCAGTGTTGAAGGAGGGGGCCATGTTTTCACTGTGCAGACAAAGAATCTACAAGACAGGTGTTCTACCTCCTGACCTCTGCATTTGAACAGGTACCCAAACTTGCAACAGTCACTTTTTAAGATGTAATTACATTACGTTTATTTGCCAGACACTTTTATCGAAAGCGATGTACAAAACTGCATACCAAAGGTCATTGGAACAACTACAAAACACAGGTCCAATAAGGTACAATACTCATTTTGTACAGTTATTCATAGCCAAGAACACATAAAGTCCAGTTCACACAGTGAACATTTCTCTGACCTAACCTATGCTAAGTCAAACTAGTGGGCATTACATGCTACAACATCAGGACGATGATACAAAGTACAAGTGCTGGATGGGAGGTACATGTAGCATGAGTGGCACAGGAGGTACGTGTGTAGCATGAAAGATAATTCCATCTACCCGCTAACCGAAGGGCACACTGGGAATGCTGCGGATTTCGGCCTTAAGTCCACCGAGCGCTTTCATTGAGACAACAGCACGGATATTCCTAAGCACCGTTGAATGTCATCGCAAGGCTTTGTACAGTAGAAATAATCAGATTAACCATTCTAATGCGTTCTGATAATTGTCATTCGGCATTTCATCAAAGCGGAGGGTGGCAGGCGGGGCTAAAGAGGGGCCCCGGCAAAGGCTTCTCCTGGCTGAGCCGGAGCTGGAGGTGCAGAGGAGGAAGAGAACGTTGCGGGAGGTCACCGCACACCATCTCTTCCCATCAACCTCACATTACACACCTAATTTCTTTTCCCCCACCCCCCTCCCCCTTCCTGCTGGACGAGCTGTGCTCACACTTAGCACGCGCGGAGAACGGCTCACCGTTAAAGGGGTCCAGAGGGAGTGAGGCTGAAGCCAGGACAGCAGTGCACGATCCTGCTTTTAATTGCAGGTACGGCATTCTCATAAACGCCATGAGGCCTAGGATGAGATGTGTCACTCTTTCCTTTTTTGTGTTACCAAATACATTACAAAATGTGCTACTAATGTGATGGATACCATTGTTACACGAAGAATGTCAACAGTGTGGCCTTCCATCATACTGTGGTAACGCAGTGACGTTTAGCTGTATCCCATTCCAAAAAACACTTTGCGTCAGAGTGCTCCTACTCATGTACATACAGTGCAACAAAGATCACAGTTAAACCGCGTAACTGCAGCATGCCCAGGAATTTACATTTGGGGAAACAAATCACTGGGCACTGCTCATTTTACGAGGCCAGCAATGGGTGATCCCCATCCCTTGCTAAACATATCAAAAAAATAAAATAACATTTTTTTAAAAAGTAACTTTCATTTCTAAGTTGATACTCCATTTAATTTTGAACTATATAAGAAGACATAAGATTAGCTGAGAGGGATGTAGTTTTGGGAAGGAGAAGGGGTTGGCTGTGGGGATTCCTAAGGCATCCCCTCGTACAGAGTCTTTTTAATTTAATTGCCAAATGGTACAACCTGCACATTTTGAGGATTGTGCTATAAATGATTCAGTTTCAATTCACCCTTCAACCTTTTTCTACAAGACCAATTTAGTTGTATACATTTCATGTGTAAATATATGATCTCAAATTTGACGTCATCTTTTTAAACCAGGGGTTTTCAACCTTTTCTGATCCAGGGACCCTCAACCAGGTTCAAAGGCATCCAGGGGGCCCCCATCAAGTAAAAAAAAGGCTTTATATTTTGAAATATTTCCCCAAATCTATATATAGTCATTGCATATCATGCCTGGCCAGGGACCCCCTACAGTATCTTCAAGGCACCCCAGGGGTCCATGGACCCCCTGTTGAAAACCAAGGTTTGAAAACTGTAGCACAAAAACATACTACGAGCATAAAAAATGCTTACCATTTGATGGCAATCGCACATTATCACAAGAGCATTCCTGGTCTAAGAGTACTGCTGTCAGTCTGGAAAACCCCAGACACTAGCTAGTGACCTCATGCGCTTGTCTCTGCACTATATCCTGTGACAATAGTACAAATATACATACACACTAAAAGAATGACAAACCAGGAAAATATGTAATAATATCCACAAATTTAATGTTATATAGCAGTTAATGTTGTCAATGTAATTAGTAATAAGTGAAAAATGTAATATGTTAGCTGAAGATCTGTCTGGAATTCCCTTAAAAAGAGGTACAGTAATCTATCAAAGCATTAAAGAGAAATTCATTTAAATAGCTTCAGGAAATCCTTTTTCTTCTGAACATGCAATCTATTGCAGAATTTCTGTACCTGAACTTCCATATTAATAAAAAAACACAGATACATTTCACAATGTACTCTACATGGCCAAAAGTATGAGGACACCTGACATCCAACATCTCATCCAAATTATGGAAATTAATATGGAATTTGGTCCACGCTTTGCTGCTATAACAACCTCTACTCTTCTGGGAAGGCTTTACTAGATGCTGGAGCATTGCTGCAGGGATTTGTTTTCATTCAGCCAGAAGAGCATTAGTGAGGTTGGGCAGCGATTGGGCGATTAGGCCTGGCTTGCAGCTGACTTTCCAACTGATCCCAGAGGTTTTGGATGGGGTTAAGGTCTGGGCTCTGTGCAGGACAGTCAAGTTCTTTCACACCGTCTCGACAAAACCATGTCTCTATGGACCTCGCTGTAATTCCTTCACTGGAATTACAGTAAGGGGCCTAGCCTAACACATGAAAAACAGCCCCAGACTGAGGGGGGTCCAGATACTTTTGGTCATATATTGTATTAGTCAACACCTCTCGGTATCACTGATTTTAGTTTGGTGTTTAAATTTCCAAAATCTTAAGAGCTAACTAGCTATGTAGCTTGTTAAAGCTTGTGCAAGAGTTGGGGCAGGAGCATCCTTTGCATATGGCAAGGTATGTCAGTTGCCATACCTTAAATTCATGGTCAAAGTTTGGAACTTTCTTTTGCACGCTTCCTTTCCTCTAGATCAAAAAATGCTGCTCTTGACATTCACGATTTGTGTCATAAGCAATGCTAAGCTAAGCGTTCTGGCGGGATGATGCAAGTTTTTTTGCCAGTTTGGTAACGGAAAGGTAACTATGAATAAATAGCATTAGCTATGTGGTTAGTTAGCAACAAAACACAGCCCTATTATATGATTTATCTATAACAAGGGATACCTAACACATTTAATACTGCAAAGTTTAGAAACTATTCAATGGCTAGCTAAATGAATACAGCATTTGCTAGTGAATACACACTAAGTTAGCTATGGCTGTTCTCTCAGATTTAGCAGGGTCATAGTCAAATATTTTACTGTGGGCAAAATAAGGCAGAAAGCTACAGCAGCACTGGCATTCATGGGAAAACATAAACATAAATAACTGGACACCAAATGTTGTGTGGCGGTATTCAACTATAACTCAGAATAAAGGCAAAGCAATGCTTTTTTCCCCATGGCACTCAAGATTTCACCAGAACCGTATGCTTATTTAGCTTATGTTACACGCTCACAGTCAAAACAAAACAAAAAAAACATGAAAACTTGAAATGAGTTTGGCAGTTAAAATTGATGCTTTTGTTGGCTAAAGATACCATAGCCTATTTTGCATGTATTATGCATTTAGTATAAGTCTATGTGAGCCACATCAATCTGTTTTCCCAGCTGAATATCTCAATTAATTATTAATGGTTTTGCAAATCAATACAGACACCTCTTAACTCAAAACTGAATTTCACAATAGATACACATGCACACATACACAGCACATATCTTTTCCTGCATGGAAAAAGCACAATCCAATGTTTTAATACAACCTTCGTAGCGAGATGAGGTCTCCCCAACTGGGAAAAAATATAATCACAACCTGATATGGCAAAGGTATTACCAGCAAATTAATTCCCAGTACCTTCACCTGTTAAGCAATTCTGCATCAATTCTTTACCCTACTTACTTGCCAGCAAAACAGGCATGTATGTCAGAAAGCAATATCAATTATCATCTGTAATCAGCTTTATTATATGAAAGCAAAGGTATGAAAAGCTGAGCTAGTTCACTAAGTTAGGGATTTAGGGAGCTCACTAGTATACTAATATCAGTACGGTCGCTGACATCCATCAGGTTTTTTTATGTATTATAAGGTCGCACAGAAAACCAATAGGTAGCCAGCAAACTAGCAGGTGCAAATATATTGCTGGGTAGCTTGTTAGATGTATGCAACTGCAGTACCTGAAAAAAAATAAAATAAAAATGCATTTTTATAAAACAAGAGACAGAAAAAGAAATTAGATTTAGCATAATATGCAGTCTTAACAGGTATCAATTTATAATGTATCTTGCCACCACTTTGCAGCCAATGTATATAATCTGTGGGTGTGGTTTTATCAGGTTGAAGCCACTGCCTTCTACAAACCTGTATAAGTTATACATTCTCCAAAGAGACAGAAATAAACATTTTAACAAGAATCTGTGTACTTACATTTGTAGCAATTACATGTTGCTCTTTCAATAATTAGCTAAACCACATTATCCTTATCACTGCACTATTGTCTGAATTTGTATTTCAGTGCAAAATTTTCATTCTTACACCTATGTAAGTTGTCCATGTAATGCATCCAGCTAAGTATGCTGCATTGTAAAGCCTACCATAGCCATTCATGCTATGTAAATTTAGTTTATTTCAGTGTTCAATATCAAATCTATAGTCCGATGAGAAAGAAGGAATACATTTGAATATTTCTAAATGTTTAATGCAATAGTATTCGATATCCATTTTTGTCAGCTTTTGACTGAAATACATAAGTTGTTTTTTATTAAAGTTGAGTGTTGAGTGTTATTTTTAAACAGAAATGCATTTAACTAATGAAGAAGATCAGAGTCATACATGCATTCTGTCACTAAAGCCATTTTTATGTATCCTAAGCAAAGTTTCACTGCTACTTGAGAGAGAGAGAGAGAGAGAGAAAGAGAGAGAGACCTGAATATAATAAATGCAAACAAATTAGCTTTTTGTTACAAATTTCATCCTATTACCTCCCAAAAGTTTTTGGTTGTGAAAATGTGTGATGATTGCATGTTTGGGTTCCCAGGAGACTAAAGAAAAATGTGGTGGTTTTTTAAAAAGTCTTTTTTCAGTTTGTTCTTGCTTTTTTTTTAGTGTGAAACACTCTAGAGATCTGAAACATTTAATATGAAACAGTAAATGCTACACACTTTATAATACTACTTGTAATATTTGCCTAGTTTCAGTAAATACATATTTAGAATACTAACACATATTTGGTGAAACCATAATACATATTATTAAATGTTCTATATCCAGAGCGGGCTGCTGGCATACATGGCCTATGTGTTCATTTAGGGTCACAACCATAGCTGGACCACACTCTGGTTTGTTTTTTTATATATTTAATTACATTTTTATTGTACTCTTATTTATTTATTTATTTTGATTGTGCAGTATTCAGAGGGTGCAAATAGGTTTTCCAATGCAATTTGTTTTATTGTTCTTACGGCAGATCCTCGGTCCGCGATCACCAACAAATCCCCCCTGGTCTGCGATTGGTTTTCCCTAGTAACTTCCTGTTTAGGGCCACCAAAATCCTGGAGCCGGCTCAGGTACGGCATACCTAACTTTTAAAATAGACAAATAATAATAATAATTTTTAAGTAGAGTAAAAGTATTGTTTTTCCTCAAGAAAATATATTGATTATGAATTTAGAATTATAAATATATTTTACGGTCCATAAGACAGGCTGTGTTATGTTGGTCTTTGACATTTGATTCTGAAGACAGCTGTCCAAAAATCAAGAAACACTCTTCAGGAGGCAGGTGTGGATCTTTCAGTGACTACTGTCCACAGAAGTCTTCACAAACAGAAATACAGAGGCTACACTACAAGATGCTATCAGATATCTAGTGTTTAGGTTATGGCCTTAGAGAGAGAACATTGAATTGGATACAATATTAACAATATTATATTGTTTCTAAGAACGCAGCCTGCCCTCCCCTCCACAAATATCAAAGCAAACATGATTGGAACTGTGCGCTCTGACCTACTCTTGTACTTGTTGAGTCTCAAGTAGCCTTCTAATCTGCAAATGCCAACAGTGACTGTATGAAAGGAGGCAAAGCCTCCCAATACCCCTTTAATTCATTATCAAAGTTTACAAAGTCATTTCACAGGGTAGTGTGAAGCGAGGTGTGTTGTCTTTGACCAACAATAACTTGTGTTTTGTGCACAAATACAGGCACACATACACACACCTATGTGGGCAGGCAGTGCTCTCTACAATAACAAATTGTGCGGAGCTCTCACCTTAGGCCTGTCCAGAGTGGCAAAATACAGCCAGGAGTTTCCTGCCACTGCCATAGCACATAGTGTCACAGAGGCACACAAGCCTCTTTTTGACAGCTCACAAGGTGGAAAATTTAAATTTGTTTGCAAAAATATAAAATCAAATCATAAATGATTTACAAAAATCACTAGTGCCCAATTATCCAAGCATTCGCCAATAAACAAAGCTCTGATATACCATCAATAAAGCATGCAATAAACCATCAATAAAGCTCTTGTGCTCTGCAAAAACGAATAGTGAAGGTAGCTTAGTATGCAACAGAATAGCTAAAACAGAATTTCTGCTAGAAGGAAGGCATAAACTACGTTCGAAAGATGTAAAATGAACTTGAAGAAAATGAGACTAATGTTACTGTATTCTATTTACGTACATAAAAATCCTTGTTTCCAGGAGCTCCTGAAAACGCGTTCAGCTCAATGGAAATAATGCATCAACATTTCCTAGCCTGTACAAAGAGTAGATTGATTGCTTATGGCTCAGAGAGGGATTGTGGTGACGACACCTACATTTCTGTAATACTATCAGTTGCTATGTTACAGTTACTGGATTATAAAAAAAACACATAATAATCAGCCTGGGGTGGCAGTTTCAGGCCTTCTTTGTTGGACGGGACTATCCTGCCATTTCTTTTGTATCTCTCCTGGTTTTACCAAATGAGACAGGGTTTTTTTTTCATCAAAGGGCAAAGAGTCCAAGCTTTACAATGGTATAAGGGTTATAGTGCTGTACCTTGAATGACAGATAAAGGCAATAATTTAAGAGAATGTTATTGTTAGACAGTGGTGTCTAATTTCATGGATACTGGAGCACAAGGAATTAAAGTATTTTAATGAAAATACCTGTCTTATTCAGTCTTCTCAATAAATAAGGTATAAGCAAGTATACCTTACCTCAACATAGTTTCTTAGAAACATTGACACTACATTTGTTTGCCTTAAGCTAGACAGCAGTCTTTTCTAGGTCAGACTAAAGCTCTGCTTTTCATGCCAGTGACAAAGTCACGGCAAAGTTGACAGTAGTTAGTATACATGTGACAATTACAGAGAGAAATACTGATGTAAATCAGGAACAGTAGAGTCCCTAAAATCAACCTTTGAGAGACATTCGTTCGTATTAGAAGGGAACCTTACGGAACATCCATCACAATCGCTCTCTGTGCACTGCCAGGAAAATAAAAGTCAAATGATTACAAATCATCTCTGTATCCAAATGTTTTTCAGAAAAGTCTAAATGATCAACAGTTTCAAAAACTATCTATTAATCCAAGAACAACACACTAACCATCTTGCTCTTGTCAATACTCTTCAACAAATTACCTGTTACTCTACTTGAAAAACAGTATTTTGCATGACTTGAAAGCTAGAGTGATTATATCTTCTAATTACGACTAATCAGAAATGCATATAAATCAAGTATAGGTCTACATGAATGACTTTGACTGATCAATGCAAGTCTACATCCCCAGTATCCTTTGGGTAAAATCTAATTGTTTTCATTTGGACTTTGCCATTGTCTTCAGTCAAGTCAGGTGCTGTACCATTTTCACATAAAAGCCGTTACAAAATGTTTTCAATAGTATTTACACTGCTGTCAGGAGAAATGGATTGTAAGCCAAGACCTAAGATGGTTGAATGTAAACATACTTGTGACTGTCAGAGTGGGATGAGAAAGAGCATCTGATATTTCTGGACACTGATCATCTTTCATGTATTGGAATGTCACCTAGTGTATTTGAAATCCATGTCAACAAACCAGAGAATGAATGAGTCTACATAATTTATGCTCCATTTTTGTGGACAGTAACCATTTTAGGTTTCCTATGAACAATGCGAACCCACTTTTCTTCAACACCATGTTTCACATTTCCTTGCAGAGTGACTGGTAAAGGATTTCAGATTGCACATTTTAATATCCGCAGACATTTTCCAAAATAGAGGAACTGTAAATCTTGTTTGCATCCAATCCATTTCATGTTCTTATCTTGAATGAGATTTGGCTAGATTCTATAAATAATAATGAACTTTCATTCTGGTATATAATATAAAAAGATATGGTAATGATAGGAATGGTAGAAAGACTTTATTTATTTCATTAATTATTTATTTGGCAGATGCACATATCCAGGGCATGGCATCATGGCAAGGTATGGACCATGTAAATCACAGGAGGAAGAAGAAAGAAAGGTAAAGTCAAAGTGAATGAGCTTCAAGCTGACAAAAATTCAGTTGTACTGGAAAATAATATCATATATTATATGATATCAAGTCTATAAATGTTTATTTTAGCAACAAGCAGTACCTAATTACCCTTAATGGTAACAACATACATACATGCAGTTGTCTTTAGATACAGTGCCTTCGGAAAGTATTCAGACCTCTTTACTTTTTCCACATTTTGGTGATGAAATGTTTTGTGGTAGTGTCATTCAGATGTAGGACATTGTAACAATGACTACTTGGAGTTAACTACACAATTAAAGGTATGAATGCACATATGGACTTGTGTTTATTTTACTGTAGAAATGTTTGAGATTTTACACAATAGGATCTGTGGTAACTTTACTCCTTGTACTTGAGGGGAAAAAAACAGACCAAGGGAATAGAATAGGAGCATAATAAGCCCTCCCATTGCAGGCTAATTTTGGAAAAATCAAGAATTCAATAGAAAGTTAAAATGGGATCTGGGATAAGCAATTAACATTAGTCCTCAACTCTGTCTTTGAATCTCAGAAATGACAATGCGAAAGTTGAGACTCACACAAAATATGGTGAAAGAAAGAAGCGACCCTGGTAATTAACAGTTTTCCATAACTTTTTTTCAAGCTAATTAGAAAGTAGAATCCATTTAAAATAAGCATAAATGAACAACAATATCAAAAAGGGAGACGTTTCTACTCAAGGTAATATCCATATTAATTGAAAGCCATCAAATGCACCTGCTCTTGAGGAAATTGCTTCACTCTTGAAACTCCATTGAGACTTATGGCTATTCAAGACAGCATTAAGCCTACAAGTACAACATACCTATATATTTATTTAAATGGTTATGGTAACAAGTGAAACAATTCTGAATGTGAATATGGAAGAATATATTAGGGAGTCCTAAACCAGAGTCCTCTTAAAAAGGGAGTATTACTTGCATTAGTACAAGCATGGCTATTTTTTATTCTGCATCTTATTCAAGAATGCAGCAAAAGCTTGGACGGTACTGGAGGTCCAGAGTCCTGTGATACAACCACCACTCCTCATGGTGCTGAAGATCATCATTTAATGGTACTAACCAGAAACATATTTAGGAAGGACTACTATTGGCTCACTAGCAGCAATTGGCAAATTGCTAGTAAAACATGGGTGGAGTCCTGTTGGGTATAAAGTCATCTGTGGTGCCAAATGTACAATTCTCATCCTGACCCTTATGGCAGTATGGATGGGTTTACGATCAAAGGTGAATCAAGGAAGGCATTTAAAAATCAGAAAATGTGCGCATCTTCGTGCGTGAAGGTTCAGTCCTGGTGTCTGTGTTGGACAAGAAATTCAGAACCCTGCAGGCATTAAGAATTTGAAGTGTTTCCTGAGTGTCTACGAGTGATGCTCTAATAATGCGTCCACAACCTCCAGACCCATCAAGAGAGGTTTTTCCTCTGTTTAAAAAAAAAAAAAAAAAAAAAAACATGGCAAGTGATGGAAAGAGGCAGAGAACAAAACCACTCCACCTTGCATGTGACTGGTCCAATTGCCAGCGCTTCATCCAGCTGCAATTATATGGACTAATTAGAGTTCCACAATTTCTTGTTTGAAGTATAAAGAAACGACAATGGCGCACATATGAAAAGCTATAATGCAAAATGTAATGGTGGAAAAATCCCAACTAATCCAACACTGCCATGTGCCCCTATGATAAGATACAGTGCAGGCAATGTCCTCAATTTTTGCCTTTTTTATTTTATACCATCTGGCCTTCTCATCTCCTGCAAAAAAAGAAAAAGGAAACTAATTCATGTTCCGAGTCACCCGCATGATGAATAGCAGAGGTCCAGGTGCTACGGGTATAAAAAAGGGAGAGAGAGAGAGTGAGAAAGGGAGAGCTAGAGAGAGAAATTATATATGTATATCATTTTCTATTGTAAACAAGGCCCGCTTTAAATTCGCCCAATGATTACAGGCTCCCTGGTCCTCAATACCTTCTCCTTTACAATGTTAATAATTAGATATTTAATTAGGTATTCTAAATAGCTTCTGATGCGAGAGGGGGCTATAAATAGTGGTGGATGAAGAGGAGAGCTGAAAATGAAGGAGGGGAGAGAAAAGAGATGGGAGCTCTTTACTGCTGCCTTTTTGTATCATATGAAGGTCACAATACGATGTGATTGTTTGGCTCAGCGGCAGTGAATTATGCCACCTAGACAAGCTTTTAACCCGTGTTGCCTTCAGTCTCTGGGAGGCAGGGTGAGGCGCGATGTGCTCTCTCTTTAAACAGTTTTCTATTGAAGAGGATTCAATCACCATAATGAATCTGAGGCCAGACGGCAATCTTCTCCACAGAAAGAATTTCTAAAAGGTTATAGAATTTGTAAAATGAACAGCTTGGGGAAGTAAATGGCTGTGTGTGGGGGGAATCAATTATCCCAGGACACGCGGCAGTCATAATATTTAGTGCGCATCATTCACTGTCTTCAGGTAGTGTGAGGAGGTGCAACGGCAGCCTGGCGGTGTTCATTTTGGGAAAGGGTTGGGGGGGGGGGGGCGGGGTTGTTGGGGAGGCAGGGTGCAGTTTACGGGCTGCACCCATCCCCTCTGTGTAACACCTGGGAAGCACACTGCCGAATCGGTCAGAGAACTAGACACCCCTGACAGAAACATAATCATATGGTAGATTAGGTTAAGCGCTGCAAGACCAAACAATATTTCTGCACACATCTCCCAGGGTAACAGATTTATCAGTCTATCAGCCCCTCTCCTTGCCTGTGAAACATACACACGCTTTAATATATGTGTCCTCCAACAGCGTAGTGGAACTTTTACACACACATGCGCGCGCACACACACAAATACACACACAAGCGAGCAATCAGTGCACGTTCGTCCCCTTCCATTAGACAAAAGCTCTTGACAGTGTCTTCCGGGGGGTTCACTGTTTGTGTCAATGTGGGTGGAGTGTTGTTTTTCCATCAAAGCCAGTTCAGCACCTCCCATTTTCGCTACTTTCCCTGCAAATACATTCTGCCAATGTTGCTGTGACATTGTAGCCATATTGTCTCATTACAGACTGTTGTCTGTTAGCTTGACAGCCCTCAATACAAAGCAAAAAAAATAAATAAATACACTTCATGATAATGTTCATAAAGCCATAAAGTTCTTATGAGCTTTGATTGACAACAGCACGTTATTTAACCTTTTTTTTAATCAGACCTCATTTTGTCAATTTGGGGGAGGGGGGCAGGGTCATTGCTGTATTACAGGGGACAGTTCTGTTTTCTATAATGAACTCAATACATACAGTAAATATAGCTAACAGTTTGCTGGAGCTCACAGCACTGGCTCATCAGTGTCAGTCATGAAAGGTTCTGGGATAAATGGGCAGAGAAATCAAAGGGAGATTACATGGCTGACCATGTATCATCCTCAATATATTGAACATAGTCTTTGTGCAGATAGAGCGCTTATAAAAAGTGGTATTGTGCACAGCTGAAAGACTGTGTGGGTTCTCTGCATGACTAATCTGTCTCCCCGCATTATTTTATTCAATCTTCTCTGACTTTATGTCTTTGACATTTTTGCTACACTCAGTAAGTTTGAGTGAATGGACAATTTTAAAGATTTTAAAGGAATTTAGAGAAGCCATGTGCAGGAACAAAAAAAAGACTATCTCTTTGTTTCAATGCATAATTTATTGCAAAAAATGGTCTTTTGACTAATTCCAGCAGGCAGGGTAGTCTTGAGCACATTCTTTTAAACTCAGTATTGAAAGGCTTTTTGGATTTTTTATGGAAAACATTTGATAATGCCTCAAGGCCCCCTTTTCCTCTCCTACTCCAATTTCCCCCTCCTGTCTCCTCTTTAACTACAGAAGCAAGCGGATAGGCCCTTTTTTGGATAAATAAATATGATATTTATATTCCTGCTCGCTAAACTGCTACCAACAACAGTTCAGAGTCAATGAGCTACTTTTACATTCATGAGGATTACTGACATCCGCTTTGCATTTGATGCCAATCACACACAAGTAAGGTCAAAATAAGCAATGCCTTATACCTCTTAACAGCACCTCTCATCGTGCTTCCTGATGCTTCCAGGGACAATAAAAATCCGAAGGGAGGGCGGGAAAAAAACGTACACACTTGAGAAACATGCAAAAGGAAATATGATTGCTTGAATGGCATGTGGAGGTCACAGGTATTAAGAGATTAGCCTAAGTCGATCAACAATCATCATTTGAATACTTGATGATTAATTTATCCTATTAAATTGATTATAGTGGTTCGGAGGGCAGAGGTCAGCAGAACACTTGCTGACATATGGAAGAAGGCGGGTTTGTGCCGGACGGCACGGTTCTGTCACACCTGCTCCCTCGCACGTCCCACAAACCCCCGCCCCTCCAGGCACGCCTCCCTACCGGCGGGGTACCCAGGCTTGTCTGTGTCTCCCATCCTGGTGTTAATCTAAGCAGGTGTGTGCAAGGCTTGTGCAGCGTGTCAATCGGGCCACGGGGAACGTCGTACCTGCAGCTGTGAAATCAGGTTAGCGTGAGCGAGCGGGCCGAGGAAGTGCACCATGAAGTATGCCAATCGCGCTCTGAAAGCCGATACCAGCACCGAAGGGGGAATCACTCACACAGACAAGAAGCCTGTGGAGTAACATAAAAGGGGATGCTTGGTAGAGATTACTTAAGTTGATTTTTTTTTCTTTTTCCATTACAGATATTGTTTCTGTGTAAGGCAAAGGGGTGGACAGTTTTCAACCGCAAGGAGGGGGGGGAAAAGCCGTAAAACTGACACGGGGAGGAAAAGACAGAACTTTGGCTTTGTTTCAAAAGAACAAAGATTCTTCCCGAAGACTCTTTACTTTGAACTGTTACTGAGGCCTAAGCAAACGACACTTATCTACGACACTTCTTTCGCTTAGGAAGAAGTGCTGCTTGGTCATGGGAGGTTCATTTCCTAGTATAGCCACAGCAGGCAACTTCACACCAGTAAACCCCACTGTTTCATGCCACTCTCCTAACAATGACAAGACACAAAATAACGGACACGTGGAGTATGTAGGGCTTATTTCCAATAGTGCTGGGACACAATGAGTCTGTCATGTCTAATTATGTCTCTGCCAGAGTGGCCTTCATACTGAGGGAAAAGGCCATGGTCCAGGTTACTTCTGGCAAAGTACAATGTACACAGAAGCATAGCCTGCTTTTCCCAGCATGACATCACAAGTGGTGTATCATTTCGGTATTTGACCTTTGTGTAAGCTTTTGTGATCAAAAGATATTTCTCAATGACTCGAGCAAACGTCATAGCTGATCACACTATGATCTGTTCAGCATCTCCGTTTCTCTGGAACAGCACAGCTTGGATTAGACTAAACTGGCAAATTAAGTGTCACTTTATGGAACAGAAACAATTGTCACACGGTGCGCGTTGAGAGATTCGGTTCAACGTGAGAAACTCCTTTGAGACCTCTGTCCAGGTGTTACTTTCAAGTGATCACCCACCTGGCTTAGTGAAGATCTCTGAGACGTTGATTTAAACTCTACTTTAAGAACAATAAAGCCCAGACTGACTGATCAATGCTGCGCAGTTGTCTCTGCACATATATTATTTAAGGCTTTTTTTATTATTATTGTGAAAACGCTGCGCTCTAAGCTCTGTGTGATGGGCCCGTAAACAAATCTATTATTCGTGATGAATTGCATAATAATACCGGCATAATGCGTTTCCTTTGCAAAACTGTTTTGAGGTGCTGAACTGGAAAAAATGCCTTCTGTAAAATTTGAATAAACAAAAGAACAGGCAGGAGAAAATAATCAGTGCCAGTAGGGTTTGCTCTGCCGGAAACTGTAAAGAGCAACGTTTTGCCAATAGTTAATGAAACACTTCCTCCATCCATCAATCTCGCTCTACAGCACCAGCAGTGTCGTCTTCTCCTACTCCACACGAGGTAGCAGAATGAAGAGCTATGGGCTGGAACATCTCCTAGGTACTTCCTGTGTGATCCAGAGCTAAGGACTAGAGCTTTTTCAGCCTAACAGACGGCAGTGGGCCATAACCCTTGTCTTCTCGCTACCAGATGCAGAGTTGGGGAACAGAACCTCTCCCGCACATTTCCAGTTCAGCGATGAGCTAAGGACGATGATCTTTCTAGACTGACTGATTTCAGGGGCTGTGACCTCCCCATAGCTTTCTCTAGTCTGATAAAGGTCAGCAGGCCAGAACCTTGCCCTGCCAAAAATTATTGTTAGAAATACAGCGACTGAGGAAATGCAGTCAGATGTTACAATATTTGTCATATCTGGTTGTCATATACTTAATTTCTATCATGAAGTGCCATCCAGAAAAACATTCTTGCTCAATACAAGGTAGACATGGTATTCAAAGGGCACTTTAATGTGATATAAATCATTCATATACATTTTATTTAACTTTAATGTTAAAGAATTAAATCAGGAAGTGGAGATTAAATTTGAACTAATCGTCTTTTCCCAGTATACTGTGCATAATCAATACTTGAACTTTTACCATAAGGAATGCAAACAGCTACTTAACGAGTCCTGCAAAATGTGTGATTTGTTTTAGATTCCTTTTTTGTCACACACTGTCAGGCATTTACAGGTATAAATGCTTCCATTTTACATTAAGTATACATTGAAAGCATTGAAGCCTTTAAATGTTATATTTTTCTTCCCACCATCTAAAGGTCATTAATGCTTTGAACACTGACTTTTGATTTGTGTGTGAAATAATAGCCTTCAAAAAACAGTTTTGTAATTCATGCAATCTTCACATCTCTGCAAGCTGATCGGGAAAAAAAAAACATGAACTCCGAATACCCCTATACCAGCCATTTTAAACCAGCAGGTCATCAGATACTTTTTTAAACATCTTCAATATCCTTCATTGCACTCAAGAACTGTCTGAACCAGTCAAAAACGTATATAAAGCCAAAATAATATCATGAATTCCCTGGAGGTGAAGTACTCCTTTAAGACACTATAGTACAGTTACGATCTATTTGATTATACTGTACAACATGCATAACTGTCAAAAGATTCAAACAAAATGTCTGCTTTCTGAACCTGTTACCATCTTAATTTGATGTTCTGATACAGATTTTAATAGTTCTGAGTGCTGTCTGTTGGGCTGTGAGATGGGTAGGCAGCTGAGGCAAGTATATGGGCAGGGGTTACAGATAAATATCATTATTTGTATAATAACTATAATAAAAGCAACATATTTATCATTAAGTCTATGCCTATGCACTACAATTAATTTTTTCAGGGAAAATGTGATTTGAAATATAATAATGCACACTGACAGTTTATGTCTTCATTATGAATGTATTTTCTACAAGAATATTTCATAACTGCTCTTAAGCACTTGCAGACTCCACGTGGAGCCACATGAATCAGACTGATGTTCAAGGAAGGAAAAATTGCTTCAGAAGAGATTTTTAGCTCCACTGCTTTTGGGAAACAACCTGCTGAGACATATTAAGCATAGAACACCTAAACAGACTGTAGGCACTTTTTCAGAAAGCAAAATGGTATCATTTAACATCATCCAGCTGTATTATACTGGGTGGAGAAGAGCCAGAAGAGCCTGAACAATAAGAAAACATCCTTTTTAAAGAGATGCAATCTGCTCAATTTCAACAGATGACGAATTTACTCCATATTTACCATTCTGAACAATCTACATCAGTAGTGACATAACACCCCTTATTCCAATTTGAAATTATTGACTAAAGCACTGATGAATGTTTACATGGTGTTTATGGAGGTTCTATGGAAATGCTTGTCCATAAGATCCTAAAACCCACACAGCAATTCATTTTTGTCCTCTGTAGGGGACATAAGTCTCCTGCATAATTCTGGTTTTAATCTCATTCATATATTTTAGTATGCTGAAACTTACACTGTAAGAGACATTCAATATACATAAAATACATAATATTTTCACTGCAACATAATTTTCATCACCCACGATACTTGTATTATGTTAAAAAACTGAAATAAAATATTAACCTTTTATTTCTGCTGGGTTTCAGGAGGATAAGAAATAGTTGCATGAGGAGTTAATTCACTAAGATTTGCAAATAATGTTGGCAAAGAGCACCTTTTGATTTTGTTAAACATTAATACATAATTCACTCCACATGAATGATATTATTCTTTAAGAGTTTCTGGTAAACAATAATACAGGTCTCAGAAAGAAATTAAATGGATTACTGAATAACAAGCCAATATCATGCCCTGCTGACTGCAAAGCCATAGTGGTATCCAGGAGAGGAGGATTTCAGCAGGGCAACCTCTCATTGTTCACAAGTGATTCCTTTGAGTAACTGGGTAACTGAAGTCAATGGCTTTTCCAAGTTAATGGGCAGCAGTTTAGCACAGAGGAACTGGACTTGCAACTCTTGTGGGTGTAGGTTCGATGCCCTGTACGAGCATTGCCATTGTACCCTTAAGCAAGGTACTTAACCAAAATTTCTGTGTAGTAAATATGCAGCTGGAATTGTATGAAAAAAAAGAAAGCTGTCTATATTGCTCTGGACAAGAGCATCAAGAGCATCTGCTAAATGTCTAAAAATATAAAATGTAATGTAATTCTACATGACGCACACCATCTGGTTATTCGCGATTATTGACATAAGAATTTATGAATAGCTGTGCCGTGCATATGAAGGTGCTATGAAGGACTGTACATAGAAAGTGTTACCAAAATTGGCATTATAAAGCATTGGTTAAACTTTGTTTACAAAGGTGGCAGCATGAATCCCTCAAAATTTACATTTTAGGCTTTTAGCAGATGCTATTATCCAGAGAGACACAGCTTACATTCTTTATATAGAGGCCATTTATACAGCTGGGTATTAACCGTTTGTAGTGCCCCCTTTAACACAAGCCTGAAAATGTGATATCCAAATTAAAATGGCCACTATTCTTGAACCTGTTTGACTACAGGCTTAATCCTGGTCACTTCTGAATGGTAACCCTTGGGTTTTTGTCCCCCCTCCCAAGAGTCAGAATTACTCTAAAAATAACTGAAACAAAGTACATTACATTTCCAAAAGTATGTAGGCACCTGAACATCACACCCATATGTACTTGTTGAACATCTAATTCCAAAACCATGGGTATAAATATGGAGTTGGGGCCCACATTGCTGCTGTAACAGCCTCCACTCTTCTGGGAAGGCTTTCCAGTAGATTTGGAACGTGAATGTGGGGATTCGTTTCCATTCAGCCACAAGAGCATTAGTGAGATTTGGCACTGATGATGGGCATAAGGCTTGGCTTGCAGTTGGCATTCCAATTCATCCCAAAGGTGTTGGGATAGAGGTTAAGGCTCTGTGCAGGCCAGTCAAGTTCTTCTCCACCAAACCATTTCTTCATGGACCTTGCTTTGTGCATGGGAGCATTATCATACTGAAACAGGAAAGGGCCTTCCCCAAACTGTTGCTACAAAGTTGGAAGTGCACAATTAAATTTAATGCTACAGCATACAAATGTCATTGTATGCTGTAGCATTAAAATTTCCTTCCACTGGAAATAAGCATAGCCCAAACCATGAAAAACAGCCCAAGACCATTATTCCACCTCCACCAAACTTTACAGTTGGCACTATGCATTCCGCCAAACCCAGATTCTACCGTCAGACTTCCAGATAGTGAAGTGTGATTCATCACTTCAAAGAAGAGTGCTCCAGAGTCAAACGGTGGTGTGCTTTAAAACACTCCAGCCTACATTTGGCATTGTGCATGGTGATCTTAGGCTGAACAGTTCTTGTGCAGACATTGTTTCCAGAGGTAGTTTCGAACTCTGTAGTGAGTGTTGCAACCGAGGACAGATGATTTTACATGCTACACACTTCAGCACTTAATGGTCCCATTCTGTGAGCTTGTGTGGCCAACCGCTACACGGCTGAGCTGTTGCTGCTCCTATACATTTCCACTTTACAATAAAAGCACTTATAGTTGAATGGGCCAGCTCTAGCAGGGCACCAATTTGAAGAACTGACTTGTTGGAAAGGTGATATCCTATGACAGTGCCACGTTAAAAGTCACTGAGCTCTTCAGTACGACCCATTCTACTGCCAATGTTTGTTAATGGAGATTACACGGCTGTATGCTTGATGAATTTGATGCATTTTTCTTGAAAATGCTTGATGCTTGAAATCAGGGTAACACTGGCTGAAGGACTGAGACAGAATGGCCAATAAAGTGCTTGACTGTAACCTTACCCAGCAAGATTGTTAGCAAGACTTTGGATTTCAATCAGTAAGTTGTTGTGGCTAGCCATCTATAATTACTAGCTAGCTTTTCCATAAGTAGCTAGCTAATATTATGTCACAGTCAAGTGTAGGTGAATGCCTCTATAAAAAAATATTGATTGTCTATTTATTATTTTAACCAGCAGAAATGTTATAAACCACATTATAAATGTCCTTCTCACAATGAGTCACTTCTTCCATAAAATTCTGTAGCTAGCTAGCTCCTAGATGAAACTGTCAGATGACTTGGAAACTTCGGCTCTGAATTCTCACAGGGCGGCCGCTCTGGGGAATTGCTAAGTAAACAATGAACATTCTATCAATGTTTCTCCAAGTTAGCACTTGGGAATAAAAAGATATTATGGGTTAGAGAAAATGTGGCACAGCAGATATTGCAGCAGTGCCCCCTAAAATGACAGGCTAAAATGGGGGAAAACTCTGGTTCATCTCAGCCAAACAATAGACCATATCAGCTGGATAAACAATGTACATACAGTATCTCACCTTACCACAATGAGATGAGGACTTTACCCTTCGATGAAATCATGTCCAGCCAACTGGATAAGTAATGCATCTCAGTGCATCCTTCAGACAAGAGTATTTATGACACATTGGTGGAAAAAGAACAAACCCTGGATCTTGAAGATGGACATGTTGCATAATTAGAAATATTTGTTTAAACATAAAATGCTAACATGTCCACTGTTAAAAGATACTGCCTGTTTATTATATCAAAATCAAGAGGCTACTGCTTTCACAAAGCAACTTCTTCTCACAATGCAGTAGTGCCAGAAAGAATCACAGTAATTACAGAAAGCACACAGACACTGCTGGTCATGTATATGAAAGTGTGTGATTTCTAAGGATTAACCACCATTTTAGTCTCATTGATTCATAAGTAAAGCGCATTCACATACACACATGCACAACACACAGACACATAGATGCACATGGACGCATACGCAGACATGCAGACATATACATGCACACATGAACAGACACATACACAGAGAGATGTGTACACACAGACACACAAAGCGGATGGAAATATCAGTGCTGGATTTGGGGCAGATGAATCAGTGCATTGAAAAAAAAAAAAAAAAAAAAAGACCTTAGGAGACAAAAGGCATGCCTGCCCACTCCCTGTCACCACCCCTCTGCCTACACTGACATTAACAATTATGTTGTGTTGTGCCACAGTCAGTCAACAGCCTTTACACGACCGGGCGTCTCAGAGCGCTATGCAGAGCAAGTGAATTATGGTGTGGGGCGCAGCTCCGGAGAGCGAGTGCGCCAGCTATTACTCCATTAGAATTCCAGCAGGAATCCCAAATACAGTGCACAAGCTCACGTCCTGCTGAATCTTAATGTCACTGACAATTGGTGTGATAGATGTTATTTCTTTGATTTGGTTGCAGAACCAATCCCACGCGAGAGATGAGGATAATTACTGAACAGAGCAGAAAGACCTCTCTTCTTTCCCCTAGACAGTGACAGGACGCCTCAGATACCCAGTGAGCTGCAGGCGTCTCACTGTTGTTCTTTTTTCTAACCCAGGAATCCCACATCCTCACTTATCTAGGTGTCTGACCAAATACTGTTTAGCACCCATAATTTAAATTTATTTGTGGTCGCGCGCAAGAGCGCCTTGATGTGCCGAACAATTTAAATTTTTAATATTCCATTTAAATATATGGGCCACCTCTGAGGCAATTTCGCAATGCCAGAACTCTTTGATTTATGTGTTGGAAACAAAGGCGTTGCAGAATGCAGTTAATATCTGCTCTTACCCCCGTTATTGTTATCTTTAAACCATTTCACCTTAAGAAATAATCAATAAAAACAATTACAGGATCCTGAAGATCCCACAGACCACACCACGCTTTTAGCCTTGGTTACATTTTTTTTTTCTTTGCCTCGGTGACTCACAGAGCATAATATTTAATTACTGTATATAATTTATGCAGGTTATCAAAACTCTGAGAGCATCATTTAATGTACATATGTATAAAACTATTTCCTCTTTGTCTGGAGAGGAAGGAAATATCCTGTGCAGGCGCAGACAAAGATATTGGAGCCAGTGCAAATGTGAAATAAATAAACAGGGCGAATCTCTTCTTCAAGGGCCTAAATGAGATCTGTATAAAATAATTTAAAACGGCAATAGGACCATTTATCATGGCGAAAACCCTGCCCCTGGTCCTGGCTGCAGCGTCTTGTCACTTTCAGAGATCCATTACAGGGAAAAGTTTTTCTAGCGTCCCTGGGCTCCTGCTGCTGATAACAATGAGGTAAACCAATGCAGGTATACAGAACATCTGCATCCACTGCAGACTATTGCTTTGTCTGAGCGGCACGTCAAAATGGCTAACTTAACGCCCTTAACTATGACATGAATACAAGCATGAGTGATTTTTTTGACTAAAGTTAAGTTTTTTTGACCAGTGATCTTGCCAAAGTATGTTTATGAAGGGCAAACATTGTTTGAATCCAGGCTGGGCACCTTCCTCCGATGTTATTGCAAGGGATATGCAGTTCTATTTGAAACTACAAATTAAGAATCATAGTTAAATTTGTCATTATCAAAGAATGAGCAAAAACGGACTGTAGGTTTTGATCAGGTAGGTTAGACTCAGACTCATCATTTTAGGATACCCCAGATTCTACCTTTTCAATGATTTCTAAGGGTGAATTTCAGTGTGGGTGGTGGTTTCTGGATACAATACAGCAATCAACACCTTCGGCTTCCTATGATGCCTCACATCGCACACAATGTTTAGCAGTACCGCGCTTTGGAATCGACACATATACGGTATAACTAGAGTAAACAGCGTTCATTTTCACCAGGGCCCTCGTTCATTTGTTGGCTCCCACTTGTTTCCACAACACCGATAAACCCATTCACAGCATACTGCACAATATCTGTGAGCAGTGCATTTCAAGTGGCTGAGTAACTTCTTCATAAAGTCAATAAGAGAATGGGAAGAAAGAATGAGGGGGAAAAGCAGAAATGGTGGAGTGCTTCGGCGGTGCAGAGCAGCAGCTTTGTGAATTAAAGCCCAAGTGTCATGAAAAAATCAAATTTTAGATAAGCACCTAATTAAACTCAAGAGAACAGTTACAAAACTGGAAACACCTTTGATCCTTAAATGTGTTGGATATCTGGTAAAACAATGGAATATTCTGTCTTCCGGCAGAAAGGTATTTGGCATTATATTATAATCACAGAATAGCCCTTTTCTTTGAATGTGGGGGAAAATAGAAGGGAAGTCATTTTTTGCAGTATGCTAAACTAGCTAGTTAATTAAGTATATAAATGCAGGTAGCTTACTACAGTACTACTGTGCTTTTCAGCAATACGTTTAGCTGTTAACTGGCAGTCGGTTAGACAGTTGATTATAATCTACATTTATTTTAATCTACTTGCTATAGTGACTAAAGGTACAAATAAAAATCCATACACCTAATTATATTACTCAGAATAATTTCAATGTTTCTTTGTAAGCTAAGAAACTATGGTTTGTTATATTTCAAAAATAATTGATAGATAAAAATGGTTGTGGTGGTTGCCAGGGAAATGGCTAAACAATACATCAGTGTGTCAGGTAACAAGGTAACTTCTTTATAGCTAACCTTTGATGGCCATCCTCAACCTACAAGCTGAGTCACTTTTAGAATAACTTGTACTTAATGAGCCAACAAGCAAGATGCGTCATCTCCACATTCAAGGGTCAACTGTGATTAATCCTTGAAGCTCCCAGTGATTGTGGCAAAAAATATAAAGCTTCGAATCCACAAGCCAATGCTAGTTCACTATATTATTGTAGGTAAGTATCTAGCAAGCCATCTTGTCTAAGCAAAGATTGCTATACATGCAAGCCATACATCCCTGGGCAGTGAGAGGACAAGGCACGGATTTGCTTGACAACAACAATACCCATTTTTGATAGGTTAGGCGCGCTTCTCTGATCTATTAACACTACGCCCTTTTACATAAATGAAAAGCTACCTCACATTCAAGAACGATTCTTCTAATGTTTGTCATTAAGATTTTTACTGGAATAGAATTTGCACAGAACAGGTGTTGTGCTCCCCTTTTGTGTACATTCAATGCTCATGCCATAAGGGCTCAGATTGCAGTAGCAAAGTGAAAAGGCATGATTCCAAGACTTGTGTTCTGAGTACGGCTACAGAATGCCACATCTCCCTCACTAATGTTACATGAACACAAGATGGATGCATAATGCCCTGCTCCACAATGCTGAACAAATCTCCTTAGTATAAGACAGGTCAAGGAAAACACTCTCTGACTGCATGACCACTTCAGTCAATACGGTTTGTGCTATAAAAGCATCAACAAAAGCAAAGTGCATAGCGTACACTCCATACATCTGGTGAAAAGCAATAAAAATAATTAACAAATTAAAAATATCTATCTGTGGTCCAAATTATTGATGTTAAAAGGATAGCAAATTAATTCAAACTTTACTGTGTTTCCCAGAAACTACACAAGCATCAACTAAACCAAAATCCAAATCCCACAATGCTTTGCATCAATGTAATAGAAGAAATGACGAAAAAAGTGTGTGCAAAAGTACAAGGAAGACTTGGAATAAAGGATACAATGAATACAGGTCACATAGAACCGTACATAAAAATACACATATGTGCAAACAGCATGAACAAATATCTTGAAGATAAAAATTAATAGGTAAATAACAAGCCTATCATGCAGTCAGTAAATCACACCAAAATGTTGTTTCTTCTAGCTCTCATACCTACATAAAGAAGTTTCCACAATAGAGGCATGTGCGCTTATGATTAGTCAGGAGTGTATATGCGCTGGAAGTTTTAACATCACTAATGAGTGCTGCCTCAAAATGACACAGGACTTCATGAGGTTGTATTGTTTCTTACCAGTGTGTTCCTATCTTATGGTTTCCCATTCTTGACTTTCCTCTCCTCTTTCCCAAGCTTATCATGTGGCTTGTCTGATGTCAGGTCTATTCCCCTTTTTATGAAAATCCTTCCAGAGCAACCTTTTTACTTTCTAAACCCGTTTGAGCCAAACTACTGCAAAACTAGACTTTTGTATTACAGTAATTTAATTTTTTTAACAGTAAATACACTGAAAGCTGTTTGAAGCTGAAATACGTAACAGGGTTTGTTGGGTAGGTTTGGCCTTTAAACACTGCACCTTCCAGTAAGATGATGCATGTGTGAGTGTGCAGGCGACATGCGTGGTTATCTTTAAGTGTGACCTCACAAACGACGGTACAGTACTTTCATTATTTTTTCGCAATGGTAACGAGTACAGCTGTGCAACAAAACAAACACTACACAGCCATTACTATAATGTGGAGGTCTCCCTTCACTAATGCCTGCTGATGCCAGTGAGGTATCACAACTAATTAAGTCCAGATTTTACCAGTTGAACTTCCACGTTGACCGATCAGACCACTATGTTCTTTACAGTGAAGTAGTCAGGTTGCGTGAAACCTGCCAACAATGAAACACATTATTCAGCTTACATGGTTCTAGCTAAGACTGCAGTATGGAAAGCCCTAGACTCCCATCAGCACAATGGGTAAATTGCTACCAATGTAGGTTTAAACCCCTAGACCACAGGACAGAGCTGAAATGAGACTTCTTATCACACAGAGGAGGAGGAACTGTAGTAGTTATAATGCCGTTCTGGTCTTGAGGTTTAAACTATGGCCGCTGTAATTTGAAGGCGAAGACGCCAAACAGGAAGTGAGTCACATCTCTGCAATGCTTTGTCAAATTGATTCCAAACTTGGTACCCTTCTTTGCTAGGGGGTATAAGGGTTATGCAGCAAGTTACATGTAATTGGATCACTTACCAGGAAAAATATCGATATGCTGATTACTCTACAAGGAAAGAAGATATTTCAACCAAAATTGTTGTGGACCATTCAAGTAAAGGATCCTAACTGGGAAATCATATGTCCTTCGGGTCGGCCATTTTGTTTTCCGGTTGACTTGGATTTTGTCAAAAGCCCATTTAGACATATCCTCCTAGTCATCGCCCAATCTAGCTGGAATTGTGTGTCTGGTGTTTCTGGCTGAGTAATTAAAAGATACTTGCTCCATGAAACAATATTGCTGCAATATACCAACGATTTTAGAGGCCATATACGTATCTGCAACCCTTTTGTCTATCATCATTAAATTTGGTACACATGAGGCCTGGGGGCACACACCAAGTTTAGTGAAATTTGGTCCCTTGTGGGCGCTACACCAAAAAACGGGTTTAAATGTCAATTACTCCAAAATTAAAGCAGAAATTTAAACCAAATTTTGGGGGTAAAATGACAGTAATGGGTCAGAATTAAGCAACTGAAAGAACAGAGCATGGAGGCACTATAGTGCTTGGCCCCTTCATTGATGTTTAAAGCTATATTGTAGTTTTGCTTATCTGTAGTTAGCAGTCTTATTATGGCTAGTGCCAGTTTTATCCTGCTCTCCCTCCAAATTGAACACTTAGTGTGCCATTGACAAACTGGTAAAAAAGGGAGGGAACATTAAATCATTGATTTTTCTCTACCCTGCGAGTAGCTTGCTAGCTACGATAAAGAAGTGCAGTGCTTTCATATGTTTTAGTCCCTTAGCCTCAACATAACCAACCCTGGATGACGTTAGCCATGCAGCATAAATTATCATGGTGATACACCATGTTTAAGCATTGTGATCTTAGGTCTGAACTCCAGGTGTTGACAAGACAGAATGACTTTAGGGTATTGTATAGTGTATTACTAATGTTGTAGTAGAAAGTAGACATGTATGACATTTTGTATTATGGGCAGAAGAATGTCAACACTTGCATGATTTCGACGCAAATTTCATGGAAATTGAACTTCTACTGATGGTGTTTCTGTTGACAGCAATATTACACATCAATGTCCACAATGGCAGAGTATTTGTAATCTGCTCCATACATAGCATGCCAGTCCTGTACGTGGCAAATGGGCACACAAATGTCAGCTTTGATTCCAAGTCGCGATTTACTTCTACGAAAAAAGGGAATGGGCAAAATGACATTCTGTCTACAGCTTTAACCATACCGGCACAGCCACAGAGCTAATGCTAGACATATTGAAAACAATAAGAGAAATGCATTGTGGGATGAAACCCTTCCGTAGGAAGGTTTGCATATTCTCAGAAGGGGGCCTGAGCCCTGGACTGACAGGTCCCAGATGAGGCAACTGCAGAGACACTACCCACAGCCCTCTTTAATTTCCATTTATTTATTATTTCATTATTTCCTGTCACATAATTGTATTTATCATCTCATCCTCTAGGCGATCTGGATCCCATAACATGGCCTAATTATTGTACATGCTGCTCTCTCAACCCTTCAGCCGCCTCCTCTGCGGGCTTCAGATGTGTGGGACTGGCATCCTTTTATGGGGAGGAGGCTAGAAACAGTTACCTTGTGTCACATTATCTCACGCGCAAGTCTTAGGCGCTTTTGAAATGTATCGACCCACGAGCAGCCCGACTGACAGCACCCGCCATTCATGACATTCTGCTGACAAAAATAAATAAATAACAAACGAGGAGGCCCGAGCAGGAAATACCACTGCTTAAAGCCTTTTTTTTCTTCTTCTTCTTCTTCTGTGCTCTGAACCTCCCACCCTATGTCAAGCGCATACTGATAAGAGGGGAGATTGACAGCGTACATACCCGACGCAGCCCTCAAACACGCCGGAGCCAGAGTGCGGGGCCCGCGCGTGGTGGGAATGAGCCCTGTGATTTAGAGGAAGGGGGACTGAGAGCTGCGTGTGCTCTCTGCTGGTGACAGCGTCCTTACCGGGGTTAAACAGCCCCGTTTACCTTGATTTATAAGGGCTCACTTCCCTGAATAAAAATGGCCCGCGGGAAGAGGGAGGGCCTGGCCCAACAGGCGCTCGCTGCGAGAGAGGCCGCGGCAGCTGGGCGGGACTCCGGTCCCATTCTCTCCGCCACGGAGCGGGGCGCAAATTCCACACGTCCGCGACAAAATGTAGCCCGCATTCCATCATCGGCGCAGCTCCGCGGAAACACAAAGAGACCTTTCAGGGGGCTGTGGGTAAAAGTTGAAAAGTATGTCTAATTTTGGTCAAAGATCATTATGGAGTACAAAAGCCAGACTTCATTTTAAAACACGAAGACAATGACAAAGGCAAGCGCTTTATGCCAACCGTGATAAAACAAGACCGAGAACTACAAAGCTTCCCTTAAGAAAAAACAGAAAAGAGGAATTCTTGGATTGGAATCTGAAATGGTTCTAATGTACGCACGTCAATGTTTATTAATGCGACTGGCTAACTTGCGGAATGCAATATTTGAATTTAATATTAAGCAGCAAAAAAATAACTAAATGTTGATTTTTTTTCACCGTTCTAAGGGAAGCAAAAAATATACTGGAATTTGATACTACATGTTGATGAATGAGCAATACAATGTGTACTACTGCAAATATTTCATTAAAAAACAACTAATGGTAACTTAATGATCTTTATCAAATTTATTTTTAAATTATTTCTGCGCTGATCTTAAGGAGACATGTCAATCGAGATGGTCCGTAATTGCTAAAGCGAGCCTGGTGTTGTAAATGGATATTGGAGATTAGATCTCCCGACTGGAAAGCCATGTCATTTTCCTATTTTTCCTCATATTGATTTTGCCTCCTTTTCTTCTATCTTGGCCGGCGTTAACTCTTTCCTGTTCCTCGCTGTGCCGCGCGGCGTCCCCGCACGCCTCGTCGCCGCCCACAAAAGGGCTCTGTCCCTCCTCCCTCCGCGGAGCCCAACATGAGTGCTTTTCACAGTCATGCTTAATCACCTAATCAATAGTGAAGGCTACCAATTAGGGAGCCACTGGAAGCCTCTCATCTCGCCCTGGTCCCTGCCCCAGCGCTAACCTTCTTCCCCCCACCTGCTTTTATCACACACACACACACACACACACGTGCACACGCACGCACACACGCACACACACACACACACACCTATGGGCGCTCGATGGCGGCGAGCCCAATCCGAGCGTCGATCCTGTTTAAGAGGGGGCCCGCGGGGGACGCGCGGCTGGGGACGCACACTTCCGTCACACTCTCGCCCCACCCCGGGGCTGGCAGCGCCCGCGCCCAGCGCCAGGACCCCGGGTCCCTGACAGGGCGGGGGTTCTGGGGTGGCGTCTCTCTCTGCCCTCGGCCGTCCATCCCTCCCACGCACCCACACACGGACCCCGCCTGGCTGACCCGAGACCCGAGCCTCCCCTCTGCACAGAGGCGCTCGCAGGTCCGCTCGTCCCCATCGTCACTCCTTCCATTCCCCCCGCGGCTCCAACAATCCAATCCAGTAACGTTTCCCCCCCCACCCTCCTCTCTTCCCTTCCCTTCCCAGCAGCGTCGTGACAATGAAGAGGTCCTAAAGGTGGAGTGCTACAATTAAAACCCCTCCACAGTAATCTGCTCCTCTTATTTACCAAACAGCGAAAGGGCGTGCATGTGACTCGCGTGCCTGTTCTCGCCCCGAGAGACGGGCGAGAGAGGGTGGAGTGCACTGAGAGCTACCTGTCCTCCACTCGGGGGGACGTACTCCAGAAATAACAAAAACTCTCAGCGTGGAATAACTTCCCATCGCTTCTCGGCATTACTGTAACGTTGCTGGAACCTTCCAGAAAGACAGTGGGATTTAATTGTCATGGAATGGTATGAAAGGAATATTTTACTGTCACATAGTTGTTTTTAAAAGGCCTCTCTGATTTGCCCTTGGTAGAGGGAGGTAGCTGATTGGTAGGTGAGGCTGGTGGAGCGGTGGTAATTCTGTTAGAGGGCCAGGCGAGGGAGGCCCGTCGCCCTCCCAGACTTAGCCAAACATCAAGCTAATGAAAATAAATGGCTTATCAACCGCCAGACAAAGCTATTTCAGACATTCATCATTGCCTTCATAGATTTCTGAAATCCTATCAAGTCTGTCCCTCTCCTATTCTCAAATGAGCCTGGATCCACGCGCTGGAGCTCCAAACTTTGCCGCAGCTATTGTCATTAATTTCAGCCCATTCGGCTCTCCATTGGTTTAAAAGCATTATTTACTGGCTGTTTCCAACCGCGCTCCAATGTGTCAGCAACACCATTGATTTGATAAAAGAGGGAGGGATTGGACTGCTGTCTGTGCCAGATGTGATTTGCTGAAATTTAGTCATAAAGTTCCAAAAACAGCCTTGGATTCTTAACTGAAGGAGACATTTTTTATCCAAGCTACAGACATCAAAATGCAAAAGCAGATGATAAATACACGTGGAAGAAACTTGCGTAAAAAAAAAGAAGTAACATTCAATAAATGAAATGAACAGGTAATTATGCCGTATAGAAATGGACTCTGGTTTTTTGATGGGTTTGAGGATTGGTGTCAGTAATGTGAACCTGGTCTTTTAATGTGGACCACGACCTGAAAAATCTCATCAGGCCGCTAATGAGAAAGTGCCTTTAATGGCGCTACCTGTAATATCCAGCTGTGGCAAATCTCCGTGCAGCTGAGGCTGCCGTGGCCGCGGCGGAGGCAGATTGGCTGTCAGCGGCCGGTTCGCGGGAGAGACCTTTAGCGTTTGAAGTCATCATTCGGTGTCTATTCTCATCAGGGCGGCGGTGGACTGCAGCCAGGTTCCGGGTGGTCAGAGCTATCAGCGCTCGGAGCCCACGCCGTCACGCCGCGGACGTCCAAACGGCAACGCCGCGAGGCCCGAGAGTGACGGCGATGGAACATGACAGCCAGATAAACAGGTGCGCTGGGGGAGAGGAGGAGAGGCGCGCGCAGACATTCCGCGTTCGGCACGCGCGTGCGCCCACGACGGACCGACGGACGCCTCGCGCGCAAAACTCCACCGTCGCCCGTCTGAAGAACCTCCACTCGACAACGGGAACAGTCAGCATCGCGTGCCGTGTGTCGCCATTGAAGCTACAACTCCGTTCCCATTTTCTAGGTCGAGGATACACAGGAGTACAAAACTTGTACTTTTTTTTGTTGCCTTGATTAAGTAGGATGCTTTCATCAATCATAATTAAAAAGGATGGACTTCTGTGTCCCAGGGGCTGCGTGTGGCATGGGGGGGTCTCTCCACCCATCCCCACCCATCCCCACACTGCGGTCCTGCGACAGCGCCTCCTAGCGTCCGGCAGCGATCCGGAGACGAGGCGAACGGAGACGTGAAGCCTTCCGTTGACAGGACGAGAGATAAATCTTACATCCTAAGCAGTTCAGAATCCGAGACTCATTATTCTCCTAACTGCTAACATTAGTTTAACAACAGATGCAATCTGTTCTGATGCATTTAATATGTAAAGTGAGGATGGGGAAGTGACTGAAACCCAGGGAGATGGAGAGAGAGAGAGAGAGGGGGGGGGTAGGAAGAGGAGAGGAGAGAGGGAACAGGGGAGGAGAGGCAGTACGGCCCCGGCGTGCTGCACGCACCCTTCACCTCCAGTACGCTGGGAGTTCAGCTCTTTGATGGCTGCTTCTCGCCGGCCAGCAGCTTTGTCAGGGCTGCTAAGAGGAAACAGTGACTAATTACAGAATACGGTTAGTGGGAATGGGGCTTGAGGGACCCGCCCTTCTCTTCTAATGAGCTCTGGGCCTGACCTTGCGGAAACCGCCGCTCGACATAGAACGACGCCGGCCTCGTCTTGCACACACGCACACGGACACGGACACGGACACGCACGCCTCTCCGATGCGCAGACTCTCCGAAACCCCCGACCCTCCACGCCAAAACACACCCCACAGTTTCCATTTCAGGCCTGCCACTACTTAAAATGCACAAGAATTATGTACTTAAGTGATTTATACTTTCTAATCTGCATTCCCAAGCTTTGAGTGTAGGTTACACATTTCATAAAATAAATACATTAAAAAACTCATATCCTATTTTGTGTTTTTTCCATTCATTTTGTCTACTTTTCATTTGGCCTTCCATACATAGATTTGTACTGACATTCTCTGAGGGTACATTGCTTGCCATTAATTATCTCTGAAGAAAGATGAAATTACACAATAAAAAAGGCAGTGGAAGCCTGCATAGATATGTGGATCAAAAGCAATGATAAGTTTTTAGTTGTGCACCAACAGACAGAATTTTATATCTGAATAAGCAGGTAAGAAATGACCAAAAGTACATTAAACTGACTCTCCCTAGTCCTCACTTCTACACACTGTCAGGGCCTGTTCATAAAAACACACAACTCTTTCAGAACTTAATTAGAAGGATATTAAAAAATTTTAATGTGTCAATGTACCTAAAATTAAAAATGTGTTGTGCTGTCTTTGAGTAGGGACATGATTGCCAATTAATTTGCACTATTTATCCCCTGTACGCATGCACATATGTGTTTGTGTGCGTGCATGTATGTGTTATTAGAACCAGCTTGAAGATTCGAAATTATCAACAAAATATGTTTCTACACCGTATTGCATGGCTCTTAATAACTTGGGGCGCTTTTAGGATTTCTTACAGCCTTTTAAGCTTTAAAACATAAACAAAACCCCAAATATTTAAATAAATAGGCTAATTAATTCTATTTTGATTTGTCCTCAGTGACTGTTCCTTTGATGACACACTTGAGAGCTTGATTGACCACGACTGGGAAGGCACACTTGCATACAAACAAAACGGGTCCTCATAAGTCAGGCAATCTGCAGATCTCATTTTGACTCTGATTTTAGTCCTAGGTGGTTCCCGTTATCGGATATCTGGCGTTCCAATGTACAGCTGCTACTGGGTTTTGCCTGTGTGTCTTCCAACAGCATCACCGTAAATAACAGGAACAAAGATTTTTCTATTAAAGAGCCAAGTCATGCTGTGCCTGTAGTCAAAAGCAGATGAGCACAACTGCCTTCAATGGAAAAGCACTTCAGTAGATCTTACCGTCTCCACACTCACATACATTATTTTCTCTCTACTTTGAATTTGAACATGAAATGGTTTGAAATTTCAGCCATTTCAAATGTGTAATGCAAAATTTGTATTTAAATCATTTAGAATACTGACATTTTGAACATGTGCTCAAACGCAAGCACATGGACATTTAGTATTAAACACATTTATAAAGCATTTCCTCTTCCTGGTAAAGAGGGAACAGGATGTCGTTGCTCTCAGGAAATAAAATAAAAAAACACACCCTCCGTTACTACACCCTTCTCGCAATAGAACGTGTGTATCTCTGTCCAGTCTCAGTCAGACTGGTCAGATTCCACAGCCTGCCTTTACATCATTAGGGCCAATGTCATAATTTAGCAAAGTATATGCCCCTCCCTGTAACACTACCCACCATGGGCCTAAAAATTGCAACATGAGGGATTCACACAAACAAAAGAAAGAACCAGAAATCAAGTCTCAAAATAAAAAATTTTCCACTTATATTAATCAGCTTTCTCTGTATCAAACAGCAATGTGTTCAATTTTCCTCTTTTTCCCCCCCGCTCATAGCCTGGTGTGAGAGACGTTAGGATGGTAGAACTGCCGAACAGTTAATAGTACTACTGCAATAACAATAAAATGTCATCAATCTGCAGTGCCTCCTGCTTCTGTCACACCAAGTTTGTACAGATTAATGACATTACGCCCGAGTCGCAGTGCTCTTAAAGGGACAGCGTCCCCCACAAACAAACAAGACCTACAGCAAGAGGGGAGAGAAGGGGAGGGGCGGCTGCCACACTCGCCAGTCACCACACAGGAGGCAGATGGCTTTGTGGAGGTAGAGGGAGAGAGCCGCAGCCATCGGACGGACGGCTCCATGGATATTGGGGGGAAAACAGCCGACAGATGACTGTTCAATTAGACAGGGTACTTGAGAGAGAGAGAGAGAGAGAGAGAGAGAGAGAGCGAGCAAGAGAGAGAGAGAGAGAGAAAGAGCAAGCAAGAGGAGAGAGAGCAAGAGGGGAGAGAAAAAGAGAGAGAGGGGGCAAGCAAGAGAAGAGAGAGAGATGGAACCAGACATAAGCCACTTCAAGATCTTGTAACAAATCATTGTATATATGGCAAAAAAAGTGTATCTATATCCAAAGGTTTACAAAAAAAAAAGCTTCCACATTAAATCCCAACACATACACACACATACAACCACGTGCAGACAGTTGACAAAAACCACCACACATAAATGACAGGTTTTCAGATTGGTTTATTCGCACCCAACTCTACACAGGGAACAGAACCAGCAAAAAGCCCCAGTGTATGAGGCTAGTGCATACACACATACCAAATTCCACCAAAACTAACGTGATTGACCACCACCCCTACAATCAGCCTCGGGTTGTAGCGCTGTGGGCTAACGGTTGTGACGGTCACCGGTTTGTGTAAGAATGGGAGTCGGGTGCACCGCCGTCCTTTCCCCTTTCCGTTGGGAGTGAAGAGCGGTTGACGGAGGACGGAGAGAGGACTTGAACTCTCAGAGCCTTTCCTTCTCTCCTCCCCTCAGTCACACCATTTAGCTGTGCCTCGGAGAGGGCGAATTAAAGCACACTCGAGCGAGAGCCTGCTGGGTTTATTGCACACTCTGTAGTGCGTTTCTTACATTGTTCGGCCTCAACACGGCTATTCTTCCCAACAATAAAACCATTAGATTTTTATGATAAGGAATTAGGGCCTGGGAGTAATTGCAGCTAATGTTTTATAAAGAGCCCGAGCGAGTGGCAGATCGGAGGCAAAGAGGTCTTGCAGCAGGCCATCGGGAGAGACGTTCGTGAGACGGATCAATTAGGGAATTTTCTGTCGGCCCGAGGGGTTTGTGCCTTTACTTTCTACAATGGCACCCTACCACGCACAGGTTCAGTTTCACCCTTGGAAAAAAAAAATACACAAACAGATACAAAGTTAGAAATTCAAGAAATGAAGAGGCAAGAAAGAAGCAAACACTTTGGTGATCGTTCCGCTTAAAAGGACAGAGCGTCGGGGAGAACAAGCTGACGGCGCCTGGGTGGGATTTTACCCAGCCCCAGCCTTTTCTGCCTGAATGCGCCTTACGATGCCGCTGCTAACCTCAAACCCAGAGCGGCAGCAGGGGCAACAGCCGCAGCCCTCCCAATCCAACGATGTCATGCTTTACAGACCCACTCGCAGCAAGAGCATGAATGGAGCAAAAAAAATAAAAAAAACGGTTGCCTAGGAAACACTTCAGTCCTGGTAATTATTACTGTAACTATCTCTGCACACCCCACCTATAATAGAAATGGATCATAAATTATAATCACTGACTGGCAGCCTTCTGTTGGAGGGTGCTGCTCACTGCTGCCATCTCCTGGGCCACAGAAAAACTCAGGGAGTTCATTACTTCATTTGCATTTCACATAACTGTTCAAGCGGTCTTGTGGAGTACCCTTCCCTGTTGGTTCTCACTGTATTCCTTTCCTTGGCTTAACAGAAATAGTCTGAAAACAAATTCTTTACAGTATTTACCAAGACTGAAATAACACTGCTGTTTCGGGCTCATGGAAACATGGTATCTTTCTGGAACTCTTAGTCTTTAAATATTTAAGACAGGGAATTCCCTTGGTCATATCCTAAGTAATCAAAAAACAATTAAATATTCTTCCAGTTGAAAAAATGCTTTTTTGTTTGTTTATTTTAAAAATAATTCTGTGCAAAAAAAAAAAAAGTTTAGGGTTGTGCAGTACATGCGGAGGAAGTGCCCTACTTTTTATTTTCCGTTCAGCTACAAGGCAAATACACATACACACACACACACACACGCACAAACAAACACACACACATCATTGTTTTCCCATTAGAAACATGCAGCGAAAACTTCAGCATCATGATTATAAAAAGGCAAGTAAAAAATATTTGTGCATTTCAACTTTTAAAATGCTTTAGTGGATTGGATTTGGACAGCGCAGCAGGAACTGGCAAACAGACAGCACATCATGAGGTTACAGCAGGCTTAAATGTGGCTCATTGTAACAGAAAATTGCCTTAAATCAACTAAGTACAGCTGATTTTAATTCCGCTTTCTTTTTTCTGAAGTGGGAAGCATTCTTGATCTGAAGCGAGTGTACAACAGGGGTCTTAACCGCCATGCCAGCTTTCCCAATTACTGGCAAACTGCTGGGCCTTAAACCAGTTATCACATGTAAACATTTCCCTTCTCCCCTACGCTTTTCTCGGGCCACAAGTTTGGGGCTTAGACGGGATATCGTGACACATTTACCGCTGCACTTCCGCGCGCGCGACGAAGAGGATGTCTGTCAGACGCGCTACGCTACTGCCCAGCCAGAGAGCAGGAGAGCGACAGAGGGGACCCTAATGCTCTCTATTCACCAGGATTACCGTACCTCGGGCTCTGCCGGTTTGCCAAAGCCAGTCACTGTTCATAGAGACAATCTTATTATCGCAATCCAGACAGTATTCAGCTTTGGGTACTTGCCTTCTTTATGACAACGATACAGGCAGAAAACATCATAATTATAAACTTGACTTAAAATTAGTTTTTTTTGGGAAGCACTTTATCTTTTTACGCTAATCTTATCTTCTGAATGTCTTTGCAGTACCATAGGTCAACATTAGAAAATTAAATAAATGAATAACACGCATACAAGCATCATGGGTGCACTTCTGAAGACGTTATTTGGGTTTGGATGCACCCCTACAGCCAATTTACGTCTGGAAGAGAAAAGGGTCACAGTACATATCCACACCTATACTACAATACAACAATTAATTCTCTGAGGCAACAGGCAGTATAATAATAATAATAATAATAATATTCAAATACATATTTACCATGTGCATTTTCTCCCTTCAATTTACTTTCCATTTACTACTTTAATAATGAAACCTAGTTACTCCCTACAGTTGGCAGTCTGCTGTCAGGGAATGTTGACTAGGTTTCACTGTATGAACAGAAAACAGGACGAAGACTCACATCTCTCATCACTTTTAATCACTTCACATGCTTCACCGTAAATAAAACTCAACTTCAAATGAATATGCACTTTATACGAGAGCGTCTGCACCAAGCAAATCAACAATCAAATAACTCGCCAACATACCGTTTTTCAATATCCTCTACCACTTCACACGCAGGGGCAAACTTTCTTTCCCCAACTTACGAAAATAAAATGCATCCTTGCAAGATGCGGGGGGAAAGAAAACTGTTTACAGCAAAGGAGATATAAGCAAGGTCTCTATAATGCAATGCAAATCAGACAGAGCAATCTCATTAGAAGGTATTGACAGGCCACGTTAAACACGCAGAAACACACCTCCACACCTCCACGCCTCCACGCGGCCTCCTCCCCTTCGCAGGTTTCAAAGCAGCATGACAGACAGTGGAAATTATTTATCTGAGATCCTGAACTCATTGCGAGACTGTTTAAGTATTCACACTAACAAAGGGCAGTGGAATCTGAGCTCGGGCGCATTACGGCTGACAAGGCCTCGTGCTTACAGTACTCCGCCGCTTTTCAAAGCTTTTTTTCCGTCTTTTTGACCTTTAAGGCGGCTTAGGATCACAAAAACACTTCCAAACAGCTCTCTCTAATGGCCCCCTGCTCAAACAATCCGACGACTGCGCAGAGAAAGATGATTGATCTCAACCAAAATGGCTGCGGCGAAGACAAACGGCTCGACGCAGCGCCATGAATCATTAGATGAGTGCCAACGCATAAAGAGGTCAGATGGGTAAGCAAATCCCCACTCCACTCCACCCAAAAGAGAGCTGCATCCTGCTCAGAGGATACCAGTTTAAAAAAAAAAAATGTATTAGTAATATTAATAATAATAATAATAATAATAATAATAATAATAATAATAATAATAAAGCTATTTTGACACTGGCATCATTGTAACCTTTCAACAACAAGCACAGAACTGTACATGTACACAAGTATATTCAGTCACATTAATTCCATCAAAAAAACTTTCCTGCAATTCTTTTTGTCACTACAGAGTTGCAGTGTAGCTTGTGCTAGGAGGTCAAAGAGGTGAAACGGGTCTTTGTTCTGAACTTTGAACCGAAGCATGCTGCTCGACACGTACAACACGCCAGGTAATTAAAACCCTCTCGCATCAGAGATTTAACAGTCAGATAGGTGGAAATGAGGGTAGCGTGTAACTCAAGAACTCCAGTGACTTCACACCGAGCCACCCCGATCGCCGGAGCGGCAGCTCCACTGCAGCGGGGATTTGATACGGTTACCCTGCGATAACACGCGCCCCCCGCCCCGCTCCCCCGCGACTTATCCGCGCGATCGGGGCTCACGCGGAGCGCGGTGCGGCCTGCCGTCGCTGCGCCGTCCCGGTCGCCGCACACACCTCCGTCCTCTGAAAGCGGATTCGTCGAAAGGCCACCACCTTCAAAGGCGACGCCGCGGAGCTCCTTCCGCGGCGGCCGCCCGACTCCCGCCTCAGCGCCGGCCCGGGAGGCGGAGACCACGCGGCCCTCCCGCCTGACGCAACCCCAGCTGGTCTCCGCGCTCAGATGCACGCCTGGGATTGAGGTCTGAAGTCATTACACCCTGTAAATATTTACTGCCAACAGCAGGCTCCGCCACTTCGGCTGGAGCGTCCCGTGGCAAATAACGAGCGACACGGAAAATCTCCGCAAAAAAGTTCATTTATTTTGATCCCTTTCAGGTTTACAGCGCTGATCTTCTTAAACTACGGTACACCCATCTAAAAACTGCCAGCCATCGTGGAAGCACATGCAAATGAAAGATGCAGGCAAGGAATTGGGACAGGAGGCAAATGCCAAAGTCTCTTATGCTTACTGTACTGACAATCAAACTGGAACAAAAAATATGAAAGGCAATCCTAAGAATCTCTAAATAAACTATGGCCACTGACTTGCTGCTAAAGGCTCTTGGTGTGTTGAAAGTCCAGATAAGGAGGGAGGAGGCTCATCCTGGAACAGCAGGTCGAAAGCTTGTGGTTCCATCAGAAGCGAACAGACATATCACAGCCTCAAATTCAGGTGCATAATGGAGAGAGGCAGAACTTGCACACCTCATTTCTACCAAGAAATCTGTCAGTTCAAGAGAATGGCAAACAGCTGAAGTACAGAGAAGCAGACAAAGCAAGAGGAACCGGGTATTGAAAAGTGTGAGTGAGAAGGGGATGAATGTGTCCTGCTCTGCTTAAAGAGGCTCGTTATAAAATAAAAGCTGAAATGAGCTGGTGTACAGAACTATTACGGCTGCAGCCTGACGGCTTTCAATCTGGGTGGCATCCTCGGGTGCCTCACGGGCCCACCTCCGCCAGCGTCCTCAGTGGGATTGTGGGTAGCGTGGGAGGAGCAGTGTTCAGGTGAAACGGGCAAGCCAAGAGTCGTGTTCGACCACCGTTCCGGAAGCTTCCTTAAACACAAACAAAAAGGGAGAGAAGAGTCGCCCGTTTCAGTCAAGGCAAACGCAGCTCACTTCTCACGCACTTAATCCCTACAACAAGCTGCTATTGATAAACCCAGGCACTTTACGCACTTCAGCACTAAGTAGCACCGTTTCACAAGAGTTTTGACGAGAGGTAAAAAGGGCACGGTGCACCACCGACAGTGGCCCGTTTGGATTTCCCTCAGCGAAACCAGGGCCCCCCCCTCGCCTTCATTCTTTCCATAAGCAGTTATCATCAGGACTGTAGAACTCTTATGTGTTTTATCATGGGCCCCAAGTCACTTTATTACCATCTGCCTTTCATTAATCTGCAGCCCCCGCCTGAAACAAAGCTCGACATATAAAAATACACTACCGGTAATGTACGCTGACAAGAATGGAGGTGAAACATGGTTACTGCGGCAGTAAATATGCTGTGTTTATGGGGCTCGGGACAATGAGTGTCAGACACCTCCCTATGAGGTATGCGTGGTCCCATACTAAACAGGTTGGGTTTGAAAAAAAATCCTGGTGGGGTAAGTGTGCAGGTTGTGTAAGACGTGTGAGGTTTTTTGTTTGGCTTTACCTAACATCCAATGGGCGCGGTTTCATTTCGGATGGACGAGGTTGGCTCTTCCGGATGACCCCTGCCCTCCTCATCGTCATGGCGTGTCCGAACACCGGGTGCACCTCAGAGTTGGGTCCGGTCTCCTGTTTTATGTGATGCCGTACACGCCGTCCTCTCATTTTGGCATGTACCTTCCGCTCTCCATTCGCCACGCCCACAGACACCCTGCAGACACAGAGCAGGGGTCAGAGGTCAAGCGGCACGGTAACACTCGGAACTAACGCTGAAAAATGGAATCACGGTCGGCGGACAACCACGTTCACCTTGAGAACGGTTAGCGGTGATGCTCTGCGACATAATGAAAAACCAGGTGCGTAAAACAAATACCCAAACCCTGAATGTTAATGAATCGAGTGATTCCACAGAAAAGGTGTCTGCAGATACGCAGTGCGTAACCAGCGCAGCAGAAAGGTGATAACGGCTGCGGTGCTCTGCTTTTCCGAACGCGCTCTCTGGTGAGAGAGAGGCGACGGTGGCGCGCGGTGGCGGCGGGTGGGTCCCCTTTAAGACCCGACGCGGGGATGCAAGGAGCCCCACTCCCCTCCAGCTGAGAGCCAGGGCTGCACAGATGCAAACTCCCTCCTGACCGGCGCCTGCCAAGACGCGCTTCCGAGCCTTCGCCAGCTGGGAGCCTGCTGATGAGGCCAGCGCATCCATTTCCGTGGTAACTGTGCCCCCCCCACCCCCCTCACCCCCCAACCACCCCCACACCAACACACACTTCCCCCCACCGCACACACCAGGCGTGCCTAAACCCCCCTCCAAATGCACACCCAGTCTGCCTCTACTAGCCCTGACATCACACCACACAGGCACTGACAGAGACACCTTCACATCCTCGATCCATCAGTCAGTCTACGCAGGTGCACAGATGTCTTAACATCGCTAAAAGCACTTCATTCGGGTAAAAACAAAGTAAACAGACGTCTCTATATCCCTAAAAACACGCGAGTTAGAACAGTTCAGACGCCGAGTCTAAGCAACGACACAAACCCCTCGGCATGCTTAAACACTACATTCGCTTTAAAACACGTAAACACAGCCCGTCTCACATTCCGAAACATGAAACACAAATTCACATCCGTGACAGGAATACTGTCACAAGTCACAAGTGAGAAATGTCTATAACTGTAATGGGGGAAAATGGTGCCTTTGCACGACAACACAACAGAATAAGTTATGCTTAAAAATAAAAAAATAAAAATGAAGACTAGCATTTTTTTCCATAGGTGTTTATCTCAGGTCTGCAACTGATGAATCTCCTAGTCTGCCTTCTCCATGATATAATCCAATAATGAGCGAGTTGGGGAATAATGCTGTTTTATAAAGGAAGACAACGAGGGCTTATCAGGGGTGCTGGTAAATACATAATCTGCACAAAGCGCCCAGGCCAGAGCAAGGCACTGCTCAGGGCAGGGGTGGCACGAGGCAGGACGAACCGGAGCGAGGCGGAATGGAAGCGCTGGAACGTCTTCAGTCCACCGGCTGCCCGGTAGCCTTGCTGGGGGGGGGGGGGGGGGGTGTCTGCGGGAGAGCGGAGGCACTTGGCGAACAGGCGCGGCGGCGTTTTGAAAGGTTCGGGGACGCCAGCGTCTCCGGCGTTTCCGGGGTTTCGCGCGGCCGCCGCCGCAGCGGAGGCGGAACCCGCGAGCGGTGCCAGGGAGAGACAGGTGAGAGGGCGGCTGTGATCGGGAGCCAGGTGAGCTGCAGAATCAAAGCTGGCTGATGAGATGCTTGGCTGGCGTAGCAAACGCTGCATCAAGGAGGGATACCAGGAGAGCTACATCTCCTTATAACATCAGCTCAGTGCTTTTTTATTCTTGAACATTTCAAGTTAAAAAGCTAGTCAAGCACAAAAAAAGATCAGCAAAAATACCCCCTTCAGACTGATTTAGAAAGATATCTGAAGATTGGAACATTCATACAATATAAAAACAGTATCCACTGCATTATTTTATATAGTATTCCATCATTTATTTCAAGCCTTGTTCAGGCCCAGAATTTTTTCTCCATTAATAAATTATCATTGCTTCATTACAATTCAAATTAAACTGTAATTAAATTTAAATCCCCGCCACCACCCCCAACCTGAAAGACAGAATCAGAACACATACTTTAGCATTCCACAAATGGTCTTAAACAGGGAAAGCAGCAAGAGCGTCTCAAAACAATATCTCCTTTGGATAATTGGTGTAATAAGCTATATACAACAAAAACTACTCCAGACCCCATAAAATATCGAAAAACCTTTTTATTCAGTTGAAGGTGGATTTGGGTGCACATTCACGGAGAGTTCAATATAGAACTAAAAAGCAGCACACACTGCAACCCAGGCTGACCACACTGCACCATTTACCACTTCAACCACCAGAAACACAACTTCCTGTGATACATGGAGCATGTACTCATTTTAAATGGCGGATAAGAAGCGATATATTTCATTAAAGCAGAAGAGAAACTCTTCTTATGAGCAAACATGACTCAAATGTTTCCTCTTGCAATGCTTGTAGGGTTCTTATAAGAACCACACCATATTTCAATTGCTCCTCAAAGGCCTTAGTTTCAACAGCTAATGTGTGTGAATGGCATTTTCTTACAAACTTTACTCTGGATTTTCTAAAAGGCCAAATTGTTTTACAAAGTTTGAGATATAAAAGAATAAAAATGAAAAAAAGACAACCCTTTACGTCAAGAGCTTTAACAGAGTTCTGTGAAGGGAAAAGAAATCTAATCTTTGACTTCCAACTGTTTGCCCATGAGGAGATGTGGAGAACGACTGAGAGGTAGGAGGAGGAGGAAGAGAAGGAGGAGGAGGAGGAGGAGAGGGGGAGCGCTCACTGCTCCGCTCTGCCGTGCCTCGCAGAGTTGCTCAGACATCGCAGAGCACCGTTTAGCCTGCAGAGCCAGGAGATGAAAGTTATCGGAGCATCTGTCCCGTCCCCCCAGCTGTCTGAGCGGGGCTCGGGGGCACCCGCCCTGCCCCGTCTGATCAACGGCAACAGGCAGTCGCCACGGGCTTCATCCGCCCCCCCCCCATCAGCCCCCCATCCTCTCTCTCTCTCTCTCTCTCTCACTCTTCGCTCTCTAGGTCTCTCTCTCTCTCTCTAGCTCTCTCTCTCTAACTCTCTCTCTCCCTCCCCCTCTCCCATTCCCTCTCTCTCATCTCCAACTGCAGTGGGACTAAAGGCAGCTAGACTCCCTCCTGCCTTCCAATCAGGAGTCCCGCCGGACACGTGGTGGGCCGTCCCCGCAATCCTGGATCTCGTCTCCTGTTAAACACCCCGTAGCGTCAGAGTAACCAAACAGCAGGGCTGTGGTTCCAAGCCCCTAAAGCCATCTTTCTAGGCCTCTGCGTCCTGCTCCTTCAGGATGTGCATTAGCGCTGATGGCGGATCTGGACAGTCCCAGGCCTGTCGATGCCCGAGTGGTCACTGTGTTAGTAATATCCCTGGTGTCTCCCGAGTCAGGCTCCCACCCAGTGCCATGGGAGAGAACCATTAACATCCAACACCGGTACATACCGACGGGCGGCATTCCTCCCAGTGCCGTGAGGACCTGATGGAGAGGAGGGAGCTGGGATTGAGTTTGGGGGGGGGGGGCAGAGGGAAAATAAAGCTAAAAGAGGGAAAGAAAAAACTAAATAGGAGTGAGAGCGGGAGAAAAATAGAAAGTTTGGGAGAAAGGGAAGCGGGTAGCACGCGAGAGGGAGGGAAACAGAAGAGGGAAACAGAGAGCGAAAGCGCGAGAGAGATTGGGCGGAAGCGGCAGTCGCAGGTGAGCGTGATCTCCCACTGATGACAGCGTGGGACCGCCCCTCCGCCGAAAATAGCGTCTCCAGCGCGGCCGCTCAACCGAACGCCGCAGACGCTGCCTCCTCACGCAGGGACAGCCGGGAGAGACGCGCACATTTCCATTTACAACGGGAGGGATTAAAACAGGTGGAAACAGGATTCCTAAAGTCCTCACATCTCAAGAGGTAATTTACTGTGTAAAAGCGAGAGAAGGAAGAGAGAAGAAAGGAGTTATTGTAAAAAAAAAAAAGTCATCTTTTATAATGAAATCCTATTTCAAACCACTCAAATTTATGCACAAAGAAATACTGGGTGGTGTTTTGTGCAATCTCTGCAGTTTCCTGTTCCCACCACCGCCACCCCCCCCCCCCCCCAAAAGTAGATCTTTACCAGAACTGTTATATTTTTTTCTTTCTCTGTGCAGCCACCACTCCAACGGAACCATGTTCAATCACACTCCCCTTCATGGGAGATCTCTCAAAGCCCGGGGAAATAAAAGGGACAGACGTGTCATTTAGGGCTCATTCAAACCAGATCCGGGAGCCACGCGACGCATTTTCATACAAAATCAAATTCAAAATAAATTTGTCCAGCGCTTGTCAAGAACAGAGCCGTTTCTTTCTTTCTTTTTTAAAAAGCACTAAATCCTACAAGGCCTTTCTGCCTAAAGGCTCCACTTAAAGCGAATTATGGTTTACCTTCAGAGGGGCCGCCAGATCATTAGGCAGCGACATTAAAAGCCGACGCCAGTGCAGCGGCGCGGCCTCAGTGATGCGCTGCCCAGCGCATAGCTGTGTACGAGCACATCAAAGCCCAAGCCGCTTAAGGTTGCCATGTGACCAGATCGTTTGACACGAACAGATGAGCCATTAAAAGAGTGTGGCCAGAGAGGGACGCGAGCACAGGAGCAGGCAGGACTTCGCACCCATCCACAGAATTTTTTTCCCAAAATGGTTTCAAATTCTACGAACGCATGAAAATCCTCCACAGAGTCAAGCTGGCATGGCGGGGTCCCATTTTTTCTGTGCCTTACCGAGAACGGCGGAGTCATGTGACCGCCCGCACGCATTTGTCAGATGGGCGAACGAGGTGGCACGCTTTCGGCTGGCCGGGCCACACTCATTAAATCGGCAGAGTGGTCGGGGGGTTGGGGGGAGTGGGGTTCATTTTGGAACGGACAACCCTTTCTGATGTGCGTCCAGCAGAAAGCGTGAGCTCACGTTCAGGGGGCAGCACGGCTGTATACGAGTTTAAAAAATGGGCTTGTAAAGGTTGCGGGTTCGATTCAGGTACTTAACCTGTATTGCTTCAGTACATATATCCAGCTGTATAAACGGAATGTATGTGTAAAAAAGTCATCTGTGCAAGTCGCTCGGTATGAGAGAGCCTGTTAAATGATGAAATGTAATGTAATGCAATTAACAGGCTCACCTTTGAAGGTGTGCTGTGTGAAGGGGTAGATGGCTGGCAAGCAGCTGCCATCATCATCCTCCTCCTCCTCTTCCTCCGAATGTAACGGCCCCATCGATGCTGCTGCGTGGCCAGGGTTGCTAGGTGATGTCAGGGTCTGACCCTCCTCCCAGTAGAAATTTGTGCAGATGTCCCGTTGAAATCTTCTTCCTCAGAGCAAGCGGTGTCTTAAACCATTAGTCTTGTTTCAAGAATTCTGGAAAAGAAAAAAGAATTTAAAAAATTAAAATTTAAAATAAACACATTTTCCAGAGGAAATGTCAAAATTCTGCTCAGAGTAACAGAGGAAGATCAACAATATGTGCTTCACGAGATACAGTTAGCGGCAACACAGAAGTCTTGAACACAAGTGTTTTCTGAAAAGATTTCTTTTTAAATACACATATTACACATGCATAAGTTTTTGTTGAGTTATAGGTAGAATTTCAGCATTAATACTTCAGAGGAGAAAGTATTAGGGGCATATATAATGTCAGAATGTCCCCATTACCAGTTAATTGCGTTCTCATATTCAAATCTAAAACAAGAACAGCTATTAAGCTCCTGTAGTTTTGGAATCACAGCAACATAATATTATGAAAGACCCCTTACCAATGGCTCACATGTTTATTTTTTATTATTTCTTATACAAAATGTTTCAAATTTAATGTTTCTGAAACAAATTTTAAAACATTAAAACAAAATGAAATTTGATACTGAAAATAAAGAACCAAACAGCAGGCATGGCAGTTAAGGTACACACAGGTCTCAAAAATCTTTTAATTTTAAATGATGTGTTCTGTGGTGAAATTACTAACTGATTACCACCTCTCTTATTTACTAACAATGAAACTTCATTTGCAGACAATTGTTCTGATTTCAAATCAATCCAAATGCATATTTAAGGAGATGGAACCCTGTTTGTCAATGCTAAACCTTAACAATGGCCAAAATCTGGCACTAGGACAAGTAGTGTTCAAAATTATGCTTTATTGGTCATATCTTCTCGAGTAGTGACATAAGATCTCATTCACATCTTTTCATCTTCACACCCATCTTCCATTAAATCTAGATGGCTGGCCACTAACCGGTTCAAGACCTGTCATTCTAACAAGGGGCTTGAATATTTTGATAACTAAGCATCTAATTTGAAAGAGATCGGCGAGGGGCACACTGCAACCTCTGGCTGCCTCCCAAGCAAAATGAGGATACTCTCCAAACCAATGACTTCTCAAGGCTGTGAGCCAGCTCCATCTTTATCATTAAAATGGAATACACAACAGTGCAGAATTAACTTACTCCAGGAAAGGCATGTGTGTGCTTTGGACCTGTCCTGGTCCTGACCAAACCGAAGACCTCAGTAATTAATATCCCAACTAAAAACACACATACATGGATCCCCCGATACACGTGGGTGTTTAATTGCTCATGCGTATCAGTGAGAGTATGTACGTAAGGATGCATGTATAAATGAGTTCATGCGGCTGCCTGTTTTGCCAGTGTATGTGTGGTTTTGGTTGTGTGCGCGTGTGCGTGTGTACGTGTGTGCGTGCACGTGCAAATGTGTGTGCGCCTATGCGAGACCTAGCCGCTTCCTCCAATTAGGGTCATCCATCTAACTCCCCCTGAGTGTCCCGCTCACCCAGCCAGACCCACAGTTCCTCCCTCAGACAGGACCCCCCACCTGCCCCCCCCCCACCCCCCCACCTCCCATCCCACACCCAGGGCCTGGGCCCTGCTTTCCTGCAGAGAGCGTGCGCATACGCCACCCCCTCCCCTGTTTACAGCTGAGTCTCACTCATTAAGAGAAAATAATCAACAACAGGCATTCTCTCTGTTCATTAAGTATCGCTGTGGAATATTAATTACCCATCGACTACATAAAACCAAGAAGAACTCTTGCGGGGAGGAAACGTTGAGGAGAGATATCTTCGGAATTTGACTCCTTAACAATTTAATATGTAGATAATGTTGGTCTGTTTAATGCCATGATGAACTTCTAGGTGTAATGCAGTGCTAATCAGAGCACTCAGAATAGTTTTAAAGAGGCTCTAAAATTCTCCTCAGTAAAAGGTGCTGCATGTTCAGCTTTTCAAATGAAAAGCTTTTACTTACAACACAGCAAAACCACGACATACTTAAAATGACTGAGTGGCTTCCGTTGTATCTCTTTCCGTTCAACTTGCAATAAAGTCTGGATTTATGGAAAATGTTTTCATAATTTTGCCTCCATCAATGCACTTGGTTCAAATTAATTATTGATTAATCGCTTTCAATGTAAGTAAAAATGCAGGCCAGCAATATTATGCCATTTGCATTTCTTTCCTAATCATATTAAATCTTAAATATACTGTCCATTTGTGACAGGGAGAAGTTATAAATGCGTGAATAAAAATGGGAAATTAAATTGACAGACAGAGTCCAAGTTTCTCCGGTTCTTTTGTTTTCCAAAAATGCTATGGATGGAGCCCCATCCCTGAGTTTGCATAGCCATGATCTGCCATGGGACAGAATGACAATGCCACTGTGGACAGCCAGCGGAATAGGTCACGGCAAAGTTTAGAGATCATCTCCTAGATTTAAGATATTCACAGTCAGCTTTTAACACGTACGGACTTGCAGACTAATGAGAGAGAAGTGGAAAATATTTGCTGATGGTCAGAAAATCCCCATGCAACAGAACTTACTTTGAATACAAAGCATATGTTTCTGGGGGGGGAGGGGGGGCAGGGGGAGATTCTGATTAGTACATCTGTGTGGATATTTGAAATTGACACACATAACTGAAAACACACAGGACCTAATGTAATAAATTCCAATCAGGGAACTTGGTTTTATGTTGTTATACACTTGTGAACCACCCCCATCTACAGTCACAAATTGAAATTGTGCTTTTAATTGCATTCTAAGCCAGTTAGTATAGCGAAAGCAAAGAGTAGCTGGCAAAAAACAAGAGTAGAACAATAATTCTGTAAAGGATTCCCTCATCCCTTCTCACTTCTTTTTTTTTTTTTATTCGCAGTGCCCTAATAATGGAGAAAGTGCTCACTAAAAGCCTGCTTTAGGGGTATGAGGGGGAAGGTTAAAGATAATTAAAATGTCCCCTTGCCTCTCCCCCTCTCCACTACCTGTAATGTTGTGCGCCTTAAATGGGGCGGCTGGAAATCCAAGCCTCATTCAGCTTGAAAAATGTCCATTAGCAGAATTTTATTCTCAGCTGTCTCTTCGCACATACACATTAGGCTGTGTAAATATATATTCTGACTTATTACGCTGTCTTTTAAGGCAGGGATATGCATGGTGTTTGTGTAACCTAAGCGTAATTTTCCCTCAAGTATAATTCAAATATGGACAGTGGAAAGAGCAGGAAGGGCTGACTGCGCTGTTGGGTGCCAGGGCAGGCCATCCCGGTGACTCTCATGAAAGGGTTATTATTGAGTTACTGTAACTTACACCTGAGATTTTCAAGGTCTTCTGTGAATCCGACTCTGGCTTCAAAATTCTTCACCACTTTGTACAAGTCATTGAGTGCATTTTTTTTTTTTTTTTCACGTCTGAAAGAAAAGACAAGACGGGGGCAAGAGGGGAGGAGGAGGGGGGAGAGAAAGACATGAATGGCATATAACTGAGAGAAGAAATCCAAATTAGAAAGAGAGATCAAAATGTAATCCTTCTTATGTCTGAGACATGCTGGGAAGAGCAGAGATCGCGCGATACCTACGATATCTTTACAATTAGCTCCTGAGCACTTCATTCACACTCAATGACTTCTAATAGGGTCAAGGAAAAGATGATTAAAACATCTATATTTGTATTCTGCCTAAAACTGTATTGAGCCATTTGTCTCTGTCTCACAATAATTCTGCAACATCTGGCGCTGGGAGATTTAGGTTAGACAAGTAATTACAGCTATGTATTTGTCCTACAGACAGGTGTATTTTTATCTAAAAATCACTTCATCACTTCCTTGTATGTAGGCCTGCGCGCTGAAGACGTACGACCCCCCCGTCCCGACAGATGCACCAGGATACACACACAATCGTGCGTGTGTACTTTCTGAGCGTTATGTAAAGGTCTGTGCGC